>NC_136264.1:56112797-56257797 GCF_964187855.1 Myxine glutinosa | reverse complement strand
GTGAGTTGACAAAGTGGAAGACGCAGAAAACATGCTATGATATGATATTTCGCTCAAGGTTCAGACATACATGGAGGCGGCCATCTTGAATTTTGACGTGGCGAACCAATTTTCAATAGGGTTCTTCCTTATGCCTAGATACACCCACACACCAGATTAGAAGTTGGTACTTCGCTTATTTTTCAAGATATTCAGCTCACAAGGTTCAGACATACATGGCATCAGACATACATGGCGGCGGCCATCTTGGATTTTGACGTGGGTTGCACCCACACACCAAATTCGAATGTGGTCCTTCGCTTACGCAAGCACGCCCGCACACACGGACGGACGGACGGACACACGGACAGAGGGGAAAACCATAGTCCCCCTTTCGCTCCGCGTTGCGACGGGGGACAAAAAAAATGAGCCATGTCTTCCAATGGTAAACAATCCTTCAAAAAATTCCTGGATCCGGAATAATATCCTGAGCTTCACCAAAAACTAATCAATTCTTCCTTATCCCAAGGGCAATCATCCCACCAACTTTCATCCAAATCCGTTCAGAACTTTTCCAGATATCTTGTTCACGAACACACACACACGCATGCACGCACACACACACGGACACGATCGAATGCATTACTCCCTGGCGGGAGTATATATATATATATATAAATTCCCTTGTTATTTATCTTGTATTGTTAGAGGTGTTCAGATAATTCCTTCAGGATATTCTCAGAAAGACATTTTGCTGGATATGTAAATAGCTCATCAGTGAGGCATTCCATATCTATGGAAATGGAGTGATGTCAATAACTCGGCTCCCTAAACTTCAATGAGATGGCGTGTTTTGTAGGATTTCAACAAAGCAAAAGCAGTTCCATGTGCTGCTGGTTTGGTACTCTCAAGTCTTCTATGAACTTGGGATTGTCTTTCAGCGGCTTGTTCTTGTCACCTAAGCAACTCATCCCTTAAGTGTTGTCCGAACCCATACACAACTTTTTGAAATATCGTGTTGTATGTCATTTTTTTGCCGCATTTCAAAATGGTGAAGAATAAACCTGATAATTAAAAAAATAATTCTCATATCTCGTCTTCACAAAAATAGAATGAATTCGTCCTTGTCACACTCCCAACCTTTCCACCAAGTTTTGTCTGAATCCATCCATAACTTTGAGACAGACAAGGGTGAAAACATAACATCCATCCATCTTGATGGTGGACTTAACAATTCATGCACTAAAAGTAAAATCATTTCTATGACATGATAACTACACGAGTGAAAATTGGAAACGGTGTGGGGATAAAAAAAAAAACGAGGAACAACCATCACCAAAAGTTTGTACATATAAATAATTAATACATTTTAGATGCATTCACATAAAGTTTTGCTCATGTGGGTCTGGTTAGCCAATTTTGGGCATGAGCGGTTATGCACAAATTCCTTTTGAGAGTGCCACACTTTAACGCTAATTTGTGAAAAAGCGTCCAAGCAGATTTTTGTCAGATTCAGATACCTGAGACAGTTTAACCCTAGAAACCAGCCTCAAACCTTTTGAGAGATAAAATAAATAATAATAACGAGTTTATGCTCACATACATACAATATATACACTACATGACCAAAAGTATGCGGACACCCGAACATAGAAACATCTCATTCCAAAATCATGAGCATTAATATGGAGTTGGTCCCCCTCCACTCTTTTTGGAAGGCTTTCCACTAGTTGTTGGAACATTGCTGCGGGCATTTGCTTCCATTCAGCCACAAGAGCATTGGTGAGGTTGGGCACTGATGTTGGACGATTAGTCCTGGCTCGCAGTCGGCGTTCCAATTCATCCCAAAGGTGTTCGATGGGGTTGATGTCAGGGCTGTGTGCAGGCCAGTCAAGTTCTTCCATACCGATCTCGACAAACCATTTCTGTATGGACCTCGCTTTGTGCATGGGGGCATTGCCATGCTGAAATAGAAAAGGGCCTTCCCCAAACTATTGCCACAAAGCTGGAAGCACACAATCGTCTATAATGTCATTGCGTAGAGATTAAGATTAGCGTTAAGATTTCCCTTCACTGGAACTAAGGGGCCTAGCCCGAACCAGGAAAACAGCCCCAGGCCATTATTTCTCCTTCACCAAACTTTACAGTTGGCACTATGCATTTGGGCAGGTAGCATTCTCCTGGCATTCACCAAACCCAGTTTCGTCCATCGGACTGCCAGATGGTGAAGCGTCATTCATCACTCCAGAGAACGAGTTTCCACTGTTCCAGAGTCCAATGGTGGCGAGCTTTACAGCACTCCAGCCGACGCTTGGCATTGCGCATGATGATCTTAGGCTTGTGTGCAGTGGGTCGGCCGTGGAAACCCATTTCATGAAGCTCCCTACGAACAGTTGTTGTGCTGCCGTCACTTCCAGAGAAAGTTTGGAACTCGGTAGTGAGTGTTGCAACCGAGGACAGACGATTTTTACACGCTACGCGTTTCAGCACTCGGCGGTCCCGTTCTGTGAGCTTGTGTGGCCTACCACTTCGCGGCTGAGCTGTTGTTGCCCCTAGACATTTCCACTTCACAATAACAGCACTTAGTTGAACGGGGCAGCTCTAGCAGGGCAGAAATTGGACGAACTCACTTGTTGGAAAGGTGGCATCCTATGATGATGCCATGCTGAAGGTCACTGAGCTCTTCAGTACAGCCCATTCTACTGCTAATGTTTGTCTATGGAGATTGCATGGCTGTGTGCTTGATTATAAATATCTTTCAGCAATGGGTGTGGCTGAAACAGCCGAATCCACTAATTATAAGGGGTGTCCGCATACTTTTGGTCATGTAGTATGTGTATATATATATATTATATAGTGTGTGTGATGTGCATACAAGAAGTGCTTCGACAGTGAATGTTTAAAATGACTGAATAATAATGAAATCAAAATTTTAGAAGGCTTAAAATTCCCTACTCGACTGGAGTACAGGCTTTCGATGGAAGGCCGATCACACGCAATCTTTTTACGGGCGGTCTCTACTGTCCCATTGAGTCGGGATCGATTGTTCCGCATCGAGCTGCTATACCAGACAGTGAAAGACAGTGTTAGGACACTATCACTACCCGACAGATCAACACAGGATGGCCCACACCAAAACTTTTCAGCCTTCTAAGAACGAACCGTTGCTGAGCCTTCACACAGTGATTGGTGTTCATCTCCCACCTATAAAATTGTCAGCTCTTGGACTATTATATTTACAATATGTCGATAAGGGATATCTTTGGAATGCATTTATTATTATTTTTTTAAATCACTATAACCAACAATACTTTTTTGCATCTATTTCGATACTTTATTACTATTGTAAAAATATATATATATATTTTTGCAGTTTCCAAATATGAAAGGGGATAAATTTTTCTGCAATATTTTAATTGGATCGCTACCAACCTGAATATAATAAATGAAAATGCTAGTTGAAACACTATTTTGATGTCATGGAAACTACTCGCCTTAATGCGACCGCTTTTATGTCTAATACTATGCAGTAGTTGGGGAAGAGAGTGGCACTTGTATTTTATAGCCACGGGTTTCTTTCTATAGCGTAACTGATACCGAAAAATTGTGCTCTGACAAAACCACGTCCGGAGCTGCTGAAGCCATCAAGACTTGCGACTGCAGTGGTACCTACTTGTTCACGCTTTCTGCAGCTGTTGGACTGGGTGAAGCTGAAGAGCACCATAATAAGAAAACGTTTTTTTTAGGGGGGTGCTGATTCTTTGCAATCTTCCATAATGGTACTAAACATTTGAGGCTGCCATGCAGCCTTTTGCACAGTTTAACTAGACGACTTAGCCAGCAAAGGGCATTGTTGGCAGCAGCGAGTGCGGTGCTCCTTACCCGGTGCCCTTTTCTACAGATGCAACTCTGGTATTGCAATCGAGGCACAGTTGATTGATGCAGTACCTTGTGACAGTAATTATTATTTTTGATCCACAAATGATGTCTTGGTTAAAAACCAAAGATTGTGAAAATTGAGACTTTATAATGAAAATCACATTGTGTTCTATGGTGCTGATTTAATTTCTCACATTATACTGTTTCGTGAATGAGCCTTATGTAGATATACATTTGTCGAGTTTGTAAATAAACAAAGTGCAATGAAAAAGCGCTTGTGGAATGCAATCTATGGAACCGACTTCCCATCAATGTCGTGAAAGATTTTCTGCAGCGGAATCCATGATTTGAAATGGAAAACTGATTCTGATACGACAATCCAAAAACAATGTCGTAAATTCCAGAAAAAAAAGACAAGATAAGGTCCAATTTCAAATAAAATATGCAAGAAAGTCTGATTTTGTGTGTGCGATTCTCCACAGACATTTCCCACAGCGTAATTATGAAAAGTACTAAAAAAAAAAGACCATAATTCAATGCACAAGGGATACCCGGAGTGCAAGCACAGCCAATGCTCCACTTACGTCAATCGCAGCTGCTCTGGCGAGTGTCCCTGTGAATCTCGATTGCTGGCACTAAATACTGAATAAAACTCCATCCAACAATCTCTGGAGAGCCCAATCGGTGAAATTCAATTTGAAAGTCACCTCACTTTGTTGAAAATTCAGTGAAAATATTCCCTGAAAATACAATTGCCGACAAAAGCAAAATGTCGGACATCAACTTTTGAGAAACCTGTTTTTTTATGGTTGAAAAAAAATACAACTCCTCACTCCCACCCCTCACCCCTCCGCTGGCGAGATTGGAGAGACGACTTGTGATTTTTTTTTTTCCTCTACACGAAGAATAGTGCAAGTGCTTTAACCACTGACCCCTGCTGGAGGGAGTGGGAATTGACACCATGTTTCACAGGTGTTACTTGTTAAACGAGATGGTATTCATAGAATACTTACCCTGCGCAGTCAACTTGTTGCCAGCAACTCTTCTATTTTTGAACTTTTTTTTCTTTGATCCAATATGGCTGCCAGACCACGTGAGCGATGACATCATAAATTTATATTCTCTAGTATAATTGTTGCATAGATCACGCTCAATACATTTCAAACTGATCAGACTAAGCGTTGTCCCTGTCATAATTATGGCACCAATGACGTCATCGTTAACGCCTATTCCCCTTATGGAGTTCATTAAATGAGCCATGTTTCAATTTTTTCCATTCAGTGGTTTGGGAGATATAGAGGTGTAACGTTTTTCCAAGATGGCGTCCGTCCATACCACTTCATGGCGTCCGTCCACGTACCACTTGACCTATGACATCGTAATTATGAATAAAAAAATTCTGCAGGCGGAGGCGTTTCTTTGGTAAAATTTCGTGTCAATCGGCCCAACGGTTGCCGAGAAAATGAATTTTTAAAATGCAGACACGTAAGGCACACGGCCTCACCTGAATGCTTAACCTCGCTTTTCGCTTCGCGAGCGCAGGGTAACTAGAATGGCACGCGGTCGAGCTCATACTTCCACCAGCGTGAACAGTTTACACTTTGTATCCCATTGTTAGGCCGGATCCGGATCTTAAAAATCGAACAGATTCATTCTGGTAACACAACCAACCAGTCCATCAGGTTTCGTCCGAATGTCCATAAAATTTCGAATTATCATGCTTTGTATCGTTTTTGGCCCCATCTCTCAATGGTGAAGAATCATTTAAAGAATTCTAGGATCCAGATCCGGATCTTCGCCAAAATCGAATCCATTTATCATCGTCACACAACCAACCTGTCCACAAAGTTTCGTACCAAATCGGTCCATAACTTTTTTTAATATCCTGCTCAGACAAACAGACAGGGGTGAAAACATAATGTCCATACACCTTCGTTGGTGAAGGTAATAAACCCGTCAGGCTCTGCACTTGATTTTGCTGTCGGGAGTGGGGAGTGGAGGTGAGGATGATTGGTGTGGCAAGCAGAAGAACAGTGTTTTGAGATGGAAATTAAATTAGTTTTAACTATTATTTTATTATGACTCTCAGTACATATTCATCACCTGGTGTTCCTAAGGATCCATACCACCACCTGGTTGGACATATCACTCAATGGTGAAGAATCACTTTAAAAATTCTACTGGCGGGATCCGGGTCCGCATCTTCACCAAAATTGAATCGATTCTTCCTTGTGTCACACACAACCTCTCCACCAAGTTTCGTCCAAATCCGTCCATAACTTTTTGAGATATCCCGCTATGTATCGTTTTTGTCCCTAACTCCCAATGGTGAAGAATCACTTTAAAAATTCGAGTAGCCGGATCCGAATTCGGATCTTCACTAAAATCTAATCATTTCGTCCTCGTCACAAACACTACATCTCTGCCAAATTTCGTCCGAATCCGTCTACAACTTTGAGATAGATATTTTGTTCACAAACGGACACACAAACAGACAGACAGGGGTGAAAACATAACCTCCATCCACCTTTGGTGGCGGAGGTAACCAGCAGCCGGGTGCGCGCACACGAACCACCCATCCAGGACATATTCAAAAAGTTTAATTTGGAATAGCAAGACATTTAATCTTCATTTGTGGAGGAATTCTTCAAAACAATTGCAATTAACAAGCTCTGTAATATGCAATACTCATTTATGTATGACAACAAAATGCGTTTTTTTTTTGTATACAAGGTCGAGGCTCGTGTAAGAGCTAGGATTGATCACAAAAACACAAACTGACACATAGAACATAAAACATATGATAAAGGGAGCGGGAGACAAGATGGAGAGCAGGGACATCGGGAGATCTGTGGGAGGGAGAGGGCTTGGGGGGAGGACGCATGGGAAGAGGGAGGGGGGGGGGGGGGTTGGAGAAGTAATAAAACACATGGACACTGCGAGGACTTCCAGGAAAAAAGTTGGTATTTCAAAAAAATGGATCTGGGGTGAAATTAGTGGGGGTAGAAAAGATCAAGGTTTTGGATGGGGGAAGATACGAGATGGTGGTGAACAGCTGTTTTAAAGACCTGGAGGGAGGAGTGGGATTGAAGAGAGGGAGTTTGTTCCAGAGGCAGGAGAACAGAGGAATGAAAGAGTGAAGGTGAGCAGAGAGCCTAGATTTTGGCAATTTCACCAGACAAGGGTTGCAGGCAGATCTTGTCCGACCTGTAGGAATATTCGGGGGACAGAGCACAGACAGATCTGGGGGAGCTAGGCCGGAGAGGAGTCGGTAAAAGACAGAAAGACCACCAACCTGCCTGTGGTGAGTAAGTGAAAGGCCCTCAGAGTTAGCTTCATCGTGGGAGATTCCAATGATTTATTAACGAACCAACGGAAAATAATCATCCCAGCAATGGATGGTCAGGTGAAATAAATAAAGTGGGTTTCCCAAATATCACTTTCATTTGCATCCTTTTTGACGTCAGTTTTTCACATCATTTTCGGAGAAGCATGTCCCCAGGCCCCCGAGTAAGGAGTCGTTTTTCTTGGTACTTTCCTTTTGTTTTCAAAATTCTGCAGTTTCCCCCATGAGAAAGTATTTACTACATATCCTAGATCTTCCTGCTACTTCAGAGGCAATGCAAGAGCCGACCATAAAGTGTGCATGAAACCTTATGAGAAACATGAGAAGTGTTCAAGGCAACTCAAACACATCCGTTTTATTGCACAACTGCAGACAGAAACAAGGAGTTGTAGCATGTTCCGTAAAAACACGTACAGATTACAATCCAAACGCTTATTGTAAAATAAACAACTTGCAGAAACTCTTGAAGTCACATGTTCCTCCACGTGAAGACAAAACGGCTTTTAAGCTTTCACAAATAAAGCAGGTATGAATACATCGATCTAACATACCTCATTTACAGAAGATTACCTTTGCTGTACAATTCTAGAGAAAATTCCCGGCGGTTCTTTGTCATTGAGAAGAGCATGAAAACCCTCTTGTCTCCGACGTTCAGCCAGTGCAGCCAAGCACTTAAAGGTCTTTGGCTCTGTAATCGCCAGGTCTGCCAACACTTTACGATTCAGGTCCACTTGGCACTGGGGAGGTGGAGAAGCAAACCACAAGGATGAGCAAAACATATTTGTGTCCCATTTGTAGTCAATAAAGGGTTGTACCATTATTAAATAATCCATTACTGTGCAATACGGAAGTTTGAGGTTGAACAATGATGCAACTTTGACTTCTCTCCGATCTGCATTGACTGAGCGCAGTTGATCACGACACTGCACATGGTGTTGGTGTTATGAACCGCAACGCATTGAGGCAATCTTTTTTTCTTTTTTTTAAACAACGATCCTGGTACATGGCAGGATAGTTCAGGGTAATGAGCACTCGCCTTGAGCTGCCTTTCCTGGGTTTGAATCTCGACCCAACTATGGACCGTCATCCTGATGTTTCACAGGCAGGGCAAGGCATCAATATGTGCGTCATCCATCGAAAAGACGTTAAATTGGATGGCTATGACACCATGACAACCTATGCGAGGGGTGGTGGATTCATTGATGCGACACGCTCCGCTCTATGTGAAGCACCAATAATAAAGTTTAACCTTGGGTCGAAAATCAAATCCAAACAACACCATCCTGCCTGACTCGAGAGTGAATAGATGTTATTCAACAAAAGTGGCCACTTCGCTATATTGATATTATACACGCATATATATTGTTACGTTTATAGGGGAGGGGGGTGGAGGGGCTTAAAGATGATTGGTGGAGAAAAAAATAATAATGCTGATTTCATCGGTCACGTGGTTCGGCCGCCATATTTGTTTTAACACAAAAGCCTTAAAAACCACTGAAAACACATCCTGGTGAGGGTCTTCTGCAATCTCTGATTGCTCGTTTACAATGTGAAATGCAGCAAAGGGGAGCGTGTGGTGCTATTCAAGCACTTTCTTCCACAAGGCAAGCAATTGGGATATTCATGCAATCAAAAAGAGGGGGAGCAAAAATGTACAAGGGGAACAATAATTGCAAGCAATGAAGGTGCAATACACAGCAAACGAAATTAAAAACACCTCACAGCCACGAAACACGAAATTAAAAACACCTCACAGCTACGAAAGAAGTTTCGGGAAATGAGTGGCGTGCTGATGATGAGGGGAGTGTCGTTGAAGCTGAAGGGAAAGGTGTATGCTGCATGTGTGAGATGTGTTGATTTATGGGAGCGAGACATGGGTAATGAACGTAGAGCAGCAACAAAGGCTGGAAAGGGTGGAAATGTGAATGGTTCGGTGGATGTGCGGAGTATCGTTGAGAGAGAGGAAGACAAATGATGAATTGCGAAAGATGATGGGAATAGAGCCTGTGATTGATGCTGTGAAGAGGAACAGGTTGAGATGGTTTGGTCATGTGTTGAGGAAGGATGAAAGTGACTGGTTGAGAAGAGTGATGGAAATGAATGTAGAAGGAAGTCGAGGACGGGGAAGACCGAGAAAGACTTGGCTAAAGATGGTGGAAGAAGAAATGCGGGCAAGGGGGTTAACAAGGAGAGATGCAGAAAATAGGGCAAAATGGAGAAGATTGTCATGGGGACCGCAAGGCTAGCCCCCGCTCTTGCAGGGAAAATGGCCTTAAAATGCATGTTGTGTTTGTTGTTGTCACAGCTACGAAACACGAAATTAAAAAACACCTCACAGCCACGAAATTAAAAACACCTCAGCCTCGAAACACAAAATCAAAAACACCTCACCAACACGTTATTTAAAAACACCTCACCACCACATAATTCAAAACCACCACCACGTTATTAAAAACACTTCACAACCACGGAAACAAAAGTTTCAGGGAGTAGTTCAGTGACAACAGACACTGCCCAGATATGTAGATATATAGATAAATGTCTGTACCTGAGTTGCTGTTTTGTCATGGTTTACACCAATCATAATTCAAACAATCATAATGCACAAATGTATTTGTAATATACGTGATATTACATTTTATAAACAATTGAAGTTGGGGAAAAAAAAAATTCCCACCCCAAAAAAAAAAATTGAAATTTTTTTCTAAAAAAAAAGAATACCCTTAGGACATACCGACGGGAGAGATAGGTGCATACCAGAAGTTTGGTACGGTTTCACAAAAGTTTGAGAGAGTAGTTTAGTGACAACACAGACTATATATTACACATTAATAACTAACACTAACACTAACACACACACACACACACACACACACACACACACACACACACACACACACACACACACACACACACACACACACACACACACACACACACACACACACACACACACACACACACACACACACGACTTTCTAGGACGTGACTTTTTACCTTTGATCTCACCTTTAGGAGGCTTGTAATGAACTGAGAATACTTTAGGCCGTGCTCACCAGCACCCGCTGCGATTCTTGTAATCCAGAGCTGGGAAAGACAAGTCAATTGGATAATGTTATGCATTTGTAGTCACAACACTAGGCAGAAATTTTATTTAAAACTTGGAAATCTAAAAGCTCTTCGATTCTGTCCTGCTTCTGTCTTTTAACCTCAATTTGTTGGTTGTGGTTGCCTTGTTTATTAAACTTTAAGCCTTTGTGCTGGCAATGGCACAGGAAGCCTTTTAGTGGATATTGCATTGCACTGTGAATGTGAAACATCCATTTGTTATTTTTTGTGACTTTTTCAAAATATTTGAAAGTTTGAGCCTTGGCTTTTGGAGAATATGAAGTACAATGTATCAAAGAATAAATGCCTGCCGTTGCAACACGTCACACTAAAACGATGCAGAGATTGCAAAGGTACAAGAGCACAACCGCATAACCGACTTGAGATTTTATCTGAGAACAATGGCAGGGAGGTCCGAGTTTTTTGACCACAGAACAACCTTCAACTGGAACCAAGCATGACATATTCACAAAGCCCTAACATCCCTGTTCCCCTACAAAGAAGGAAATGTGAGGTGGGGACAGTTGCCGAAAGGAGTGAGGCGAGAGATGGGGCGAATCGAGGGCAAGGCTGGGGCGAATCAAGGGCAAGGCTGGGGCGAATCAAGGGCAAGGCTGGGGCGAATCAAGGGCAAGGCTGGGGCTAATATTCTAGCTACTAAACAGAAAACACTGCACAAATTCCCCTCAAACTATTTTTTATTTCGATATCCAGTAGTCTTTACAGAGCGTTGGTGTGCCAAAGCAGTTACTTGGCATGGGTTATACTGTGTGGTTTGCCATTACCTTCCCAGCGTTGTTTGTCTGTGCTCTATCCGTTTGGATGCTGAACATCAAGCAAGGAAACACCACGTACCCTTAAAGGTTTTTGGTTACGACTCGTACGGGGTTTGAACCGCCGACTTACCAGACTCAGAGTGGACGCTCTAACCATTACGCCACTGAGTCTCGTTCCTTAACCAAAACGAAAGTACATTTAAGAAATAATCACATTCAGGGCACATTCAAATAATTTCATGCTCGAAAACTATGAATATTCCACATTTTCATTCTTCTTTTGTAACAAACTTTGGTTAAACATTTAGTTTTTTTTCCTTTTCATTTCCTTTTTCTCCTTAACACGCCCTTTGCCTTAACGCCCCTACTTTCCATTGTCCTTCCGAACTTTCCTTATCATATTCCCCAATTTTATCTTTCCATTGTTACACACAATGACCTTATGGTTACAACATCCACTCAGAATCCGATAGTCTGGTGCTTCAATTCTGACCCTGGCGAACTCATACTTAATACTGTCTTTTAAAAATGGTACATGCTGCTCCGTTGCTTCACACTCAGCATTTAAAAGATAGAGCATGGACAAATCCCATAGGCTATCATCTGCTGGGAAGAGATTTCTCCTTGATCGTCTCACTTAATCTGCAGAGAAAAATATACATCATAAGATTCCCTCGCCAACACGGGTGAGGAGTGCCATGGGGGCCAGGGCATATTGGGCGTCTCGTTTGCCAGACCTCACGCAGTGCGATTCCTTATTGTGGGGCTTTCTTTTGGGCAAGGTTTTTACGCAACTCAACAGCGAACATTCAAGACCCAAAAGAGCAGATTCAAGAAGCCTTTGGATAAATTACATTCGGATTGCGACAGAAAATGGTCTTGGAGTGTCGCAAAAGGATGCACACACCGCTTGAAAATTCACGTAAAAATTCACAACTATATTTTGTACACTTCTGAATTCAATAAAAAAAATTTTACCACCAAAACTTGAAATATGTTGCTATATCCTGTAAATTCTTTGTTCAATTTTGTTTCTTAGCAACAGTATTGCAGGGGTACAAAACCATGAACAGATAAATGACCCACCCTGTATATAAAGCATCGTCAAAGAGGCTTTAAAATAAAGTGGTAAAAAAGCAATGTTGTTGTAAAAATAAAAAACAACAACAAAAGAAAACATTTTGGTTTCATTTGTAAAACTCCTCAACAGCTACTCACCTGCCGCATATCTCTTTTTTTCAGATGACGCCCAATTGTAGCATATCTCCAAGCTCGGCGTACCGTACGGATGGCCAGCGAGTAGCAACGGTTCTTGCGTCCACGGAAATGCTGGAGGGAGTAGTGGGCAACGAGGGTTCAGCGTCAGTGACAGATACCTCGTCAGTTATCCTTTAAATATATTTTAACAGTATAAGTGAAGCTCATGAGGGGATACATTGTAATTATTTACATTGAGCGAGCCAAAAAATAATAATAATAATAATTATATATACAGTATATATATATATATATATATTTTTTAAAACAAACCAATATATATATATATTTTAAAACAAACCAATATATATATATATGTGTGTGTGTGTGTGTGTGTGTGTGTGTGTGTGTGTGTGTGTGTGTGTGTGTGTGTGTGTGTGTGTGTGTGTGTGTGTGTGTGTGTATATATAATATATAAACAATGAAATACCTTAGTAGAGATAGAATTGTATAAATTAGCAGGCTCCGAGTCGCGAAGAAGCCATCTCGATGTACATAAGTAGGCCGCCTGTCCGGGTAAGAGCATTTGCATGTCACCATAAGGGGCATGGCTTTGTGCTAATTAATGATAGGGCTTGAAGATTAATTCCCCAGTATGTAATTTTCTTCCTATGGTCTTCCCTTCGGTTGTATTACATTCGGCCAGCCAGGAAATTGAGGGCTCAGTGAAACAACGAAAGCACTGCAGTGGGACTCATGCGCTCACAATGCCGCTAGGGCCGACAGAAACAGCATTTGCCGATCGGCAAGGGAACGACGTCATCCGAACATTCCTGAACAGAGATTAGACTCTGCCACCCCCCGCCCGCCCCCCTGCCGACGACGACGACGACGACTTGAAATGAGGAGGCCACGACCCGGCCTTCGTGATTCGTGAGAAAATACAGCACTGGATTATCAAGGGTAATCTGGATAGGATGTGGGTTTTGGTTGAAACTCCTCTACCCTCAAACCCTCCAGCCAGGTGAAGCCTTACAGAAACTACATGCAAGATTCACCCTTCCATAGACAACGGAAAAGAAAGAAGACAAGAAGAAACCATGCACGCGCACGCGCACACACACACACACACACACACACACACACACACACACACACACACACACACACACACACACACACACACACACACACACACACACACACACACACACACACACACACACACACACACTTTTTTCACATTTTGTTATGTTGCAGCCTTATGCTGAAATCGTTTAAATTCATTTTTTCCCTCATGAATCTACACTCAATACCCCATAATGACAAAGAGAAAACGGGATTTTAGAAAGTTTTGCAAATTTATTTTTTTTAAAGAAGAAAAAAAGCCCACTTGTTGTTTGCAAAAAAGCACCTAAAGGACTCTGACTGAGAGAAACAAATTCCAAGCAGGCTTTCATGTGTCTTTCACCGAGGAGAGGCTTCCGTCTGGCCACTCTGCCATAAAGCCCAGATCGGTGGAGTGTTGCAGTGATGGTTGTCCTTCTGGAAGTTTCTCCCATCTCCACCCAGGATCTCTGGAGCTCAGCCAGAGTGACCATCGGGTTCTTGGTCACCTCTATTACCAAGGCCCTTCTCCCCCGATTGCTCAGTTTGGCCGGGCGGCCAGCTCGAGGAAGAGTCCTGGTTGTTCCAAACTTCTTCCATTTAAGAATTATGGAGGCCACTGTGCTCTTGGGAACCTTCAATGCAGCAGAGATTTTTTTTTGTAGGCTTCCCCAGATCTGTGCCTCGACACAATCCTGTCTCTGAGCTCTGCAGACAGTTCCTTCGACCTCGTGGCTTGGTTTTTGCTGTGATATGCATTGTCAGCTGTGAGACCTTATATAGACAGGTGTGTGCCTTTCCAAATCATGTCAAATCAATTGAATTTACCACAGGTGGACTCCAATCAAGGTGCAGAAACATCTCAAAGATGATCAAGATAAATTGGAGGCACCTGAGCTAAATTTCAAGTGTCATAGCAAAGGGTATGAATACTTATGTAAATGTGATATTTCAGTTTTTTCTTTTTAATAAATTTGCAAAACTTTCTAAAATCCTGTTTTCTCTTTGTCATTATGGGGTATTGAGTGTAGATTGATGAGGGAAAAAATGAATTTAAACGATTTCAGCATAAGGCTGCAACATAACAAAATGTGAAAAAAGTGAAGGGGTCTGAATACTTTCTGAATGCACTGTGTACACACACACACACACACACACACACACACACACACACACACACACACACACACACACACACACACACACACACACACACACACTTTTTTTTCTCCAATTTTTGACCGCCGTTGCCTTATTACAGTCAGTGCGATACACATCTGTCATTTCGCAACAATCACCGTTAAATTAATAAATAATGTTATGGTGTGAATGTCAAGCATACAAATTACAACACGAGACACGAGGACCTTACCCGTGCATGCTTGAGCAGCTCCTGGTGTTTCCAGTAGCGATCCGGGCCGCGGTTGCGCATTAAAAGGGCCAATGAAAGCAAGACCATGACGCGGACGAGTCGGAAGAGCCGCCACAAAGACCGAATGAACGCGCCGGATCGAAAGCACGGCGGAAACGGTCCACAGGCCTCACGGTGCCCCTTTAAAGGTCAAAGGGCACTTCCGGTTTGAGCGCGCCGATCATGGCTTGGACGAAGAGTTCGGTTTTATTCCCCGTTCGCGCATAATGACCGTTACGTGACGATCGTGGCGAGTTTGTGCGGTGATTGTAGCGAATGTTACACGAGTAGTGACAAAAAACACGCGCGGCGCCTGTAAGGACTCCATTGGTTACCGACCCGAGTCCCTTCAGCACGCAGACGCCAGAGGGCCCAACATGGGGAAGAAGAAGCAGCAGGTCATGAGTCTTGGTCGCGCCATCATCAAGGACAGGAATTTCACCACAAGAAACCAGCGGAAAACGGATTCCTGGGTTTGTCGTCATGTTTTTTTTTGTAGTTGGGTATTTAGAAATCATATAATCGCACGTGGTTGAAAGATAGCTGCGAATTTGATTAATCTTGGAGAACGGTGACTGATGACAGTGATATGTTGCCTGTTGGTATTAATCAGTGAAGCATCCGCATTATCTTTCCGAGATTGTTTATTTCCGAGAAAGAATGAATTTTAAAGCTCTCGTACTGATACCCGAAACTGCTGCTAACTATTCCACTTGTGGAGCATGGCGACACGCACAGGACAGAAACTGCATTTTTTTTTTTAAATTGCATATAAACAAGCAGACGTGAGTTTAATCGATGTAATCGATTGCTATTCGCCATTTATAACAGATCGTTATTGTTGGTAAACAATTAATGAATATGCTTATTTGTATATCACAACTTTTTATTAATGTTATACCTGTGCTTTTGTGTCACAGCTTCACACCAGCGAGCTAAACGATGGAAGTGATTTGGATCGCCTCAACCCCGCCTCCATCACTGAGCAGAGCTCCATGGATGATTTCCTCCTCACGGCACAGCTGGCAGGCGCAGACTTTACAGCCGGTCAGTTCACCTTTCCCCAGCGAAGCATGTTGTTGATTTAACAGGTACCACGCACTCGCCTCTCAACTGTGTAGCCTGGGTTCGAATCCCGACCCAGCTACAAACAGCCATCCTGGTGTTTCACAGGCAGGGTGATTCATCAGTGTGTGTGTGTGTGTGTGTGTGTGTGTGTGTGTGTGTGTGTGTGTGTGTGTGTGTGTGTGTGTGTGTGTGTGTGTGTGTGTGTGTGTGTGTGTGTGTGTGTGTGTGTGTGTGTGCCGTCCCTCGGATGGACGTTAAACTGGACGTCCTATCTGTCGGCATTTAAGTTGGTGGACGCCAAAGATCCCGCAGTGTCCTTCACGAACAGTAGGCGAGCTACTGCTGGCACCGTGAACAAATGACTAATTCCTGCCCTAACCTACAGGGGGCACTGCATCAGCCGCACAGTCACACCCTCAGTCAATGATGCTATTCGCCATTTACAGCATCAAGGTTCAAATGCCGAATTTGAAACCCCCGCTACCTTGTGCTGTGTACTTGTGCTGATGATTTAAGTAACTGAACTAGAACGGCACTCGGCAAAGCACGTACCTTTGCCAGGCTGAACAGTTTACATTTTGTATCCACTGATAGGTCGGATCTGCATTCGAGCCTGAACCAAAATGTAATTGGCTTGTTCTTGTCACCTAACCAACTCGTACCCCCGAGTTTTGTCCGAATCCTTCCACAACTTTTGAGATTGTCATTTTTGGCCGTATCACTCAATGGCGAAGAATCACTTTTAAAGTTTTCTGATGCGGATTCGAATCTTCACCAAAAATGATTCAATCCCTCCTTATCCCATACCCAACATGTCTGCTAAGTTTCGTCCGAGTCCTTTCAAAACTTTTTGAGATATCGTGTTATGTATAGTTTTTGGCCCGATCTCTCAATTTTGAAGAATCGTATAATAAAATTTCGTATCCTGATCTGGATGTTTGCCAAAATCTAATCATTTAGTCCTCGTCACTTATCCAACCTCTCCACCAAATTTGGTTCAAATCCGTTCACAACTTTGTCAGATATCCTGTTTACAAACAGACAGACAGGAGTGAAAACATTCGTGAAACCTTCGGTGGCAGAGGTAATAAATTACTCGGCGTTAATTGTTTATTTAGCCAAATTTAATTTTTTGTGTGTGGTGACTCAGACTCGTGTTAACTTTTATTTTAAATTATCATTGATCGTTCTCGTAATCTAAGACTCGTAGAAGAGCCGAGGAGCTTGCACATTTTGCACATGTCACTTCCAAGGTAAACCCATGAGTAAACAAGCATCACTGTACTTTTACATTAATTACAAGGATATCGGTAGACGATCGACAAACGCACATGGGGTATGGGATTTGAACCTGGGTTCCCTACATCCCAAGCAATGGGTTCAAATTGGTCTCTCTCACATGTTGTCTTTGTTTTGCATCTTCTGGCAACAATATTCTCTGTTCCTGTTCTAGCCTGGGCACGAGTGAGCAATGAAAATCAGTTTGAGCTGTTTTTATTCCCACACTTTAAAAAAAAAAAGGGGGATATTCTAATTGACTGCGTCTTTCTGTCCGTCATGCTATCTCCTAAATGGTTGTGCAGAAATTCATCAAATGTGGTACTTATGATCACCACATAACAAGAAGGTGCGAGAGCAGTATCACTTTTGGCCTCACCCCCTGAGGCAGCATCAAAAGTTCAAATACCCCAAAAAAAAAACAATTCCAGGCACATTTTACACATTTTAGATGAAACGTTGAATATGCAATCAACATTGGCAGCCACATGAAATTTAACGAGCATTTGGATTTGACCCCTGGTTCATGCCCCCCAGGGGGTGGGGACCTAGGGCCACAGGGGTCGAAACAGAAGATTTTTATTTTAACTCAAAATTTGATATTGGATTATTCTTGGTGAAACTTTCTGCTATCTTTCAACCTTACTTTAGGTGGGAAGCGTGGGGATTTGCAATGGCGTACCATCAGCATTGGTCTCGTTTAGTATGGTGGCATTTGCTGTGTTTTTTAAACCACAAATGCTGAGTATAAGTGAGCGATAGTTTGATGCACGTGTGTGTTTCGATTGAAGCACGTTCTGCTTTGGTTACTGTTCGTAGCACCATGAGCATTCTGTAACTTGACCTTCAAACTTTAACCGAGATGGTAAAAGTTGTACGAGTAGATATTATTTTCCAGTTTGATTGCCAATATTCTGTCCACTTTGTACTAACCAAGTGAGCAAACTGGTGCTTCTTTCACTGAACTTTTCTTTCACTCACTCCTCCCCTTGCTCTCATTCTTCCCCTCACCCATTCTTCCTCCAAGTGGCCCGTTATTGCATCCCTCTTCCCCTGCTATTGGTGGTTTCCACAATTTATATTGTGTTTTGTTCTGTTCTTTTGTGTTGTTGCTCTTCCACAAGCCTAACTGTGTTTCCAAAAAACACATCCACCTGTTAGAATAGCGTTTCTTAATGAATTTAAAAGCCTGGTGTTGGATTAACGGTTAAAGTGTTATTTATGCCAATTTGTGTTTGTGAACCGCAGAAAAGCTGAACGTGAAGGTTTTATCCACCGGAGTTGATACGGGGTTGCCAAGCTATGAAGAGACCCAGCAGATCCTCAAGGCACAGGAAGAGAATAAGCAGTTTCTGTCTGTTCCCCGAAGGTACAGGTTTTACAAGTATCGAGCATGACCTACGTTCTGCTCACGATCCAATAATTGTGCATATTGCTGATGGTGCCGTGATCCTGAGTTTGTATTCCATATTCTGCATTGATTTTTCTTTTGTCTCCTAATTGTGAGAGATGACGGGATGCCTCTATGGACAGGTGGCAGGAAAGAAGCCATTACTGAAAAAGACGCATCTTAAAG
Organism: Myxine glutinosa; assembly: GCF_964187855.1. Taxonomy (NCBI): domain Eukaryota; kingdom Metazoa; phylum Chordata; class Myxini; order Myxiniformes; family Myxinidae; genus Myxine; species Myxine glutinosa. Next base: position 56,239,072 of record NC_136264.1, on the reverse strand, counting down.
CTCATATGTAGTTTGCAAAAAAGCATTTTAATGATACTGCAGGCATGTGGAGAAAAGTGTTGTGGTCAGATGAGACAAAAAAAACAAAACCAAAGCATTACGTCTGGCACAAGCTGAACACTGCACATCACCCAGTCATCACAATCCCTACTGTCAAGCACGGAGATGGCAGCATCATGTTATGGAGCTGCTTTTCATCAGTAGGTACTGGCAAGCTTGCCGGATAGAAGGAACAATGGACGGTGCAAAGTACAGGAGAATACTTGATGAAAACCTGCTTGGGTCAACCATGAATCTTAAACTGGGTAGACGATTCACATTTCAGCAGGACGATGATCCGAAGCACAAAGCTGAAGCCACACTAGAGTGGATGATTAAAAAGAAAATAAATGTTCTTGAGTGGCCGAGTCAAAATCATGACTTGAACCCAATTGAACATTTATGACGAGTCTTGTAGAATGCAGTCCATCGACGATCCCCATCAAACATGGCAGAACTAGAGCAATTTTCATCTGAAAGATTTCACCATCTCACTTTGCAAAGCCGGTAAAGACTACCCAAAAAGACTCGTAGCAGTTATTGCTGCAAAAGGTACTTCCACCAAATACTGACAAGGGGCTGAATACTTTTACAACCAGTGAATTTTGATTTGTACATGTTTTTTACAGGTATTCCTGACATGTAACCTCCTTCAGCTATAATAGTGTGTAGTTTGATCTCCTCGGTTATGAATAAAAAGTTCATTTGGAAAAATCATTTCTTCACAATTCGTAATTCATCTAAATGTGACATTATTGGAAGGGGTGAATACTTTTTCATGCCACTGTACATACTAGCATGGTCCTTGTTACCCCGTGGGCACGAAGCGAAAGCGAGGTTAAGAAATTGGTTCACTTCTGTCTGTCTACAAGCATCATGTTATGACCGAGGAACAACTTCAATTGAATGTTATATTTTGAACATGAATCGGAAAACGAGCCTGCAGTTTAGCAGTACTTTGGCTTTGAATCTCATCCCGGTCGTGCATGCACAGAGAGGAGAGATTTTTCTTTAGTGTCTGCCTGTCTGGCAGTGAAACAACATTGAAAATCATTCCAAACAGAAATCTCACTGTTTTTAAGGACATCATAAAGGACACAAACAACAAGCATGAATAACTAATGTAACGTGTTAAAGAAGATGGTGTAGAAGATGCTGCATTAACAGCAGTAAAGTTCTGGGAAAAAAATTCTACAACCTTTAAATTCTTTTTCTTTCAATTTAATTATATACGTGAACACTGTAGCACACAAATGATCCACCACGCGGTGACCCGGGTTGCCCCGTGATTTTTGACCATTTTACATAATTAATTAATTTATTTTAGGGGGAGTGTAACCCGGGTTCGCGTGATAGGAAAATCCTTTGTGTACCCATACTTTTTGGCAAGAACAAGCACGTTTCCATGCAATACACGTGCGCGTACCATGATTATTGATTGATCACTCGGTTCAGTACGACGTCGTGCAGTGTCTATAATTATACTGGGGCTGGTCTACGCTGGTACAGTCGTGTACGCAACCTATTGGATCGCCAGTATTGGCATTATTTTCCCGGTTTATTTTGATTGTTGAATTTGGTATCACATCTAAACAAACTTTATTGAAGAACTGCATGCCCAGTGTGGATGTTCTGGATCATTTTAGCCTTCACGAGAGAACTGGTTACTGTTAACTGGCCCCGATTTGAGAATTGCCGTATCTCACGAGGTAACCCGGGTTAATCAATATGGCGGCGTCATGGCGTAACCAGGGTTACCGCGTGGTGGATCAAATCACCTTATTGGCACTTTCAAAAATCTTTCGCTTAGCAGTACTTTTTACGACGGCATTTTTGCATCATCTCGACCAATCAAATTTTCCACTCGTATTGAGTGTGATTTATGTGGTACCTGTAGTCCAGCACGGTGCAAGATCGATGGCCAAGGCATTATATGCCCTCAACATCTGTTTAGGCGCCAGCTTAAGCTCGCCTCCATGAGAAAAGATTACTCTGTGACTTCTGTATCTTTGTTGTTTGATTCTGCCTTAGGATATGGTTCACTGCTGCTCATGCCATTTCTGCTTCTTGCAATGACCTTTGATTTGTACAACATCTAGTTAAGTATGAGAAGTTGAATTCTGCTTTTTCAGAATAGGCCTGTTCTAAATTTGCTGAACATCTTTGGTGTCTCAATAAGTATTTGATTTCCACTGTATCCACCGAGTCAAAACGAGGAATGTTAAAGGTACTAAATGAAAAGGAAGGCATGGTTAAACCTCGAAAGTGCACCCAGTTGATATATCCCCAGAAATCTGAAAAGCTGTCGATTTAAGATTTTGTCGCAAATTATGCAATGGACTTCTTCACGTGCCTCAAAATTTCAGATGTTTTCTGGATTCTTACCCCCTAGTTATGGGAGAGGATTGCAGGGAGACACTGCAGACAGTTGAGCACTTGAAGGTTGAAAATGACAATGCTGAAACATGCATGGCCCTTTTTTAGGAATATAACCACAAAGAAAGACGAACAGCAACAATTCCTCCAAGTTGTGTAAGACCATAGAAGCTGCTTCCCCAACACCAAAAAGGAAACGATATTGAAGCAAAACTCAGTAACCTTGCTTGGCCATGCAACTGAAGTCCAGAACTCCATCCTCGTTGAACAACCTCTAATTATGGTCAAGAATAGATGAATTTTTTTTTGGACATCTATCTATAATTCCAGTAATCTCTGTGTGTATGTTTGTATGTTTGTATGTTTGTATGTATGTATGTATGTTTGTCTGTGACCGCTGTTTCTCGACAACTACCGGTCCGATATACTTTAAACTTGCCAGGTATATTGCTGGGGACCCGAGGATGTGCCTTTTCAAGGTTTCATATTAATCGGACAAGTAGTTACCGAGCTATGGCGATTTCTTTACCAAACTCCGCAAGCCGTTCGCTTTGGACCAAACCATTGCATGTAAATAGAGGGGGGGGATTGTCACCGTACTCGCAAGCCGTTCGCTTTGGACCAAACCATTTCATGTAAATAGAGGGGGGGGATTGTCACCGTACTCGCAAGCCGTTCGCTTTGGACCAAACCATTTCATGTAAATAGGGGGGGGGGATTGTCACCGTACTCGCAGGCCGTTCGCTTTGGACCAAACCATTTCATGTAAATAGAGGGGGGGGATATAATTTTAGATATATATATATAGTACGGGCATGCCCTAGTTGAAACAAATTTAGCAAGTGATAGCTTTAAAAAAATTTACTTTCTATTTTACCTGTAAATAAAGATCACCTTAGTTCATATATTAGTAACTAGCAGGGTACCCTGTGTTGCCCAGTCTATTTTTTTTGGTGGGGGCCTAAAACACTTCCCACTAAGGAATTGGCTCAGGGATCATTTAATATATCACTTTTCACAACGCTACAAAGTAGTGGTGGGCAATACCATCGATTCTTTGTAATCGCGATTACTGATTACTTTTGCAAGGAGTAATCGAGAGTAATCGACTACTTGGTCTGATTTTTGTCACTCAGTTTTTTTTTGTGTTATTTTTGGGGGGGGGGGTCATGGGGGCGGTTCGAGACGGGTTGCTGTTTGTTGTTAGAGATGGGGACTATTTATGTATTGTAATCTTTGAGTTGATTTTTTTTGGGAGGGGGGTGTCTTTTCAAGTTTATTTTTCAAATCATTGTTACAATCGCAATGCAAAAAATGAAAATAAAGACGAAATAAATTTATTTACAGCAAGTTTTTAACGACATGTACAATATAGGAACATGACTTTACAAGTTCTTGTTAACGAACAAATACATGTTGACATGCTTGTCTTTGAGGCGATTTCTCTTCTCTGATATCAGCTCTCCGGCTTTGGAATAAAGTCGCTCCGACGGCACAGATGTTGCTGGTGCGCAGAGATATTTTTTTGCCTGCTTTGCCAACAGAGGGTATCCAGCGGCGTGTTCTTTCCACCATGCGAGGGGATTTTCTTTCATCCCAATGAGCTTCACTTTCATATAGGAATCTGTTTCCACTGTCGCCTCGGTGAATTGGGTGCGGTGACTTTCAGATGCCTTGGCTTTCTTGCTGAATCAGGACCACATGTCGTCGTCTTCTTCTTCCTTTGTTCCAGCTGCAAATGAAGTGCTGCCACCTGAAGCTTCAGCAGTTGCGTTTGACTTCATCTCTGAGACAAGACGAGCTTGCTGTGTGCTCGCTTGTTCATCATCAACAAATGGGATCTTCTTCAGTCGTGGATCCAACAATGTGGCAGCTGCCAGGGGAAAGTTGCTTTCGTAGTGGAGGAAGCGCTTTGTCATTTTTTTGTTCAACTCCTCAAGTAGCCTCTTGCCACTGTTTGAACTAATCGATTCCCCGCTCATTTTCATGACATTTTCTCTCAGTGTCCGTATATTGAAGATCACGCTTGATATTGACACGTGGAGGTCAGCACTCATCCCTGTCGTGATTTTCTAGAATGGGCGCAAAATGGTGATGGTTTCCCTCATGATGTTGATTTCATCTGTGGTTAAGCACATGTTGTTCTTCCCAAAGAGACACAGTGTCAAAGAAATGAAAGCAAAGATAGAAAAAGAGAAACGGTGTCAGCAATGAAAGCAAAGATACGAAATGCGAGTGAACTCAGTGTACAATGCAGCGAGAATATAAAATTAATAACAAATTAACTAGCTAAATCTAAAATAAATCGAAATAAAGCAATTTAATAGCTCTTATAACAATTTAATAGAATTTGGCATCTGTCAATCACGAGGACATCGGCGACCATCGACTCATCCAAGTAACCGACTACTCATGAAGTAACCGATTACTCCACCATTCTTAACAGTAATCAAAGTAATCGATTACTTTTAATCGATTACGCCCATCACTACTACAAAGACTAGGCACTATATAGCGATCTAAAATTTTAAAACTCTAATTATTTTGCAAAATTTTAAAAACTTTTTTTGCCTAAAACACTCTGCGGCGATCACTAATGAACCTCTAAGTTGGACGAAGATCCGTTCAGCCATCGCTAAGAAAAATGATCACACACAGACACACACACTATGGCAAATGGCTCTCTTGCAGTATAGATGTGGAAGATATCATGTGACATTTCTATATGTTACATGGCATAAAAAGTGGCCGATAAACCTAGTAAGACCAGCTGGAGGAGACAGGGCTTCATTCCTTATGAAGGAGGCGGTTACGAGTGGATATAACAGAGATGTTACAGATAATTAAGGGTATATACAAAATAAGTGCAAAAGAGTTATTGAGCACAATAGACAGTGATAGGTCCAAAGTCTACAGTCTGAGTGTAAAGAAGAGGAGTCTTAGCAAAGAGATTAAAGAAGAGTAAGGCAAGGGTCTTTCACTCAGATCAGTTATTGCATGGAATAGTTTACCTGGAAAGGTAGTTGCAATATAAACAGTATGCAGGTTTAAATTTGAATTTCATAGGTACCTAGTCTAAGCATTGATGACGAAGGGGTACAGGGATATTGGCAGGAAGCGTAGGCAACTGGGTCATTATCGTTATATGAGAGGGTCTCATGAAAAAGTGAACGTGCTGTCTGTTTGTTCGTTCCTCACTCTACAACAGTTGCATGATGTCTTTGCCTGCCCTCACTGTTCTCATCCCCACTCCACCACCTATCCCCCCCCCCCCCCCCTCTCCCCTGTCCCCTTGGTGAATTTAAGTTGATAAATTGTTAAGATTGGATATTCATGTGGTGTTGATGTAGTGCAGTCCTCACAATAATTAGTTGTACTTATGTGTACCACAATACAGACCAATGTGGAATGCCGAGATGACTGCAGAAGAACTAGCCCAAGAGGAAAGGGCCAGCTTTCTGCAGTGGAGAAGGCAACTTTCCAGGTGCATGACTGGGCCATCATCATTACTTATTGAAATAAATAAATAAAACGGTACATGGGAATCCTGCCTCGTGGAGGAGGTAAATAATAGAGGGCCGCAGGTTCATCGACTGACAGAGGATCGAAGGAATAATGGGAGATGAAGACATCGCATATGAGGGGCAGAAAGGAAAGTTGGGGGGTTGGGGGGGAGGAGGGTGGGGATTGGCGGTCAGTGAGACAGAACAGCGGGGGGTGTGTGGGTGGGCATCGGTGAGATTTATCATCCTGGGCACGTCTGAGGAGGAGACTGGAACTTTTAAGAGAAAGGACGAAGTGATGCTTTCTATTACAGGCTGCAGGAGAAGGAAAACGTGACTCTTACTCCATTTGAGAAGAACCTTGACTTTTGGCGCCAGCTGTGGAGAGTCATTGAGAGGAGGCAAGGATTTTTTTCTTTAATATATATTTGGACCGATTTTGTAAATCAGGAAATCGTGGAAAGTATATGAAAGTTCTGATTCCATCCAAAAAGGTTACTTTAATAGTAGGATTGACAGAATTAAAACCAATAACATGATTTATTTTGTTATTCTCGCTGCAGTGACATTGTGGTGCAGATTGTTGATGCCAGAAATCCCTTGCTTTTTCGCTGTGAAGACTTGGTAAAGAAATTTTACCATTTTGGGATGAAAAATACCGATTTATTTATTTATTTATTTATTTGTGTGTGATGGAAGTCGTGGTGTTGTGCAGTTAAACTGTCTCACATATTCAGTGTAGGATCAGAGGCCTTGCGCAATCAATTTTGAGCTGCATCTCACTGGCTTTAAAACAATTGTGTTACATACAAAACCAAAACGACATTCAGTAGAGCGCATACCTCCATCAGGCTGAACAGTTTACATTTTGTATCCCATTGATAGGCCTTTCCCCTATCTCTCAATTGTGAAGAATCACTTAAAACATTCTAGTTTCCAAATCTGGATCGTCACCAAAATCAAATCAATTTGTCCTTGTCACACTCTACCTATCCACAAAGTTTTGTCCAAGTCCATCCATAACTTTTTGAGATTTCCTGCTCACAGGCAAGAAGTGAAAACATAACCTCTGTCCACCTTTGGTTCGGTGGCGGGGGGTAAATGTAATGCAATTAAAGAATCCTGCTGATCATAACGGTTACGACTCAATTCATTTTACGGAGGAGTGCATCTTGTTGTATCAAAGAAGATTTTAAAAAATAAACACAAAGCTTCATGAGAATTGCTTTTTAAAAGTCTGGATAAAGCGCATAGTGATTTGAATGTACTGAAGAAGATGCACAAATAACCTAATGTGATGGAGCCGTTGATGATCTTCAAATGCAATTCTGAAGATGTTTTGGCTGAAATAGTCTTTAATCTGTAATGAAGAACAAGTCTTGCACGTGAAGGTTAAAGTCGATCTGTATTGACGGACAGATAGACCAATTAATAGATTCAACGAAGCGTTGATCAAAGTATGATAACTGTCATGGGAATCAAGGAGAAGCTGACATTTCAGGCATTAACCATTCGTCGGAGCAAAAGAATAACCTCTTACTCGACAGACAACAGCTGACTGTGCCTTTGCCGTGTTTTGTGAGCATTGCAGGAGCTGTATGTGAATGAAGTTTCGCCTGAAAAGGAGAACCTCGTCTTGCTTAACAAGGCAGATCTGTTGAGTCCCACACAGCGGCAGGCTTGGGCCCGCTTCTTTGAGAGTATTGGTGTCCGTGCTGCATTCTGGTCCGCACTTGCCGAGTGTGACCGGCTTGATCAGTTGGTAGGTGTTGCTGCCAAATTGTAGCTGAATGGAATGTGACGTTATTTTTGCTAGTTTGTCATGGTGTCGGTGGTACTTCACTGGCATGGAAGTGGTTCTAATAGCAACCACACTGAATTGGCATTTAAAGGTTGTGGTTTTCAGTCCAACACGCCCTGCAGCATAACTTCCTTTTCTCTGCTGTGATTTTTTTTCAAGCAAGTAAATCACCTATCCACTTTATTAAGCTGGTTTATTTATGAAGCACAGAATCTTGTTTCTCACAGTCTGAGAGTCCTTTAGGTGCTTTTTTGCAAACTCCATGCGGGCTTTCTTGTGTCTTTCACTGAGGAGAGGCTTCCTTCTGGCCACTCTGCCATAAAGCCCAGATCGGTGGAGTGTTGCAGTGATGGTTGTCCTTCTGGAAGTTTCTCCCATCTCCACACAGGATCTCTGGAGCTCAGCCAGTGACCATCAGGTTCTTGGTCACCTCTCTTACCAAGGCCCTTCTCCCCTGATTGCTCAGTTTGGCTGGGCGGCCAGCTCTAGGAAGAGTCCTGGTTGTTCCAAACCTCTTCCATTTAAAAATTATGGAGGCCGCTGTGCTCTTGGGAACCTTCAATGCAGCAGACATTTTTTGTAGGCTTCCCCATATCTGTGCCTCGACACAATCCTGTCTCTGAGCTCTGCAGGCAGTTCCCTTCGACCTCATGGCTTGGTTTTTGCTCTGATATGCATTGCCAGCTGTGAGACCTTATATAGACAGGTGTGTGCCTTTCCAAATCATGTCCAATCAATTGAATTTACCACAGGTGGAATCCAATCAAGGTGTAGAAACATCTCAAAGATAATCAAGAGAAATGGGAGGCACCTGAGCTAAATTTCAAGTGTCATAACAAAGGGTCTGAATACTTTTGTCAATGTGATATTTCAGTTTTTTCTTTTTAATAAATTTCCAAAACTTTCTAAAATCCTGTTTTCTCTTTGTCATTATGGGGTATTGAGTGTAGATTGATGAGGGAAAAAATGAATTTAAACGATTTCAGCATTAAGGCTGCAACATAACAAAATGTGAAAAAAGTGAAGGGGTCTGAATACTTTCTGAATGCACTGCACCTGAGGCTCATAGACGGGTTTGTGTAAAAATCACATGCAGAGCAGACATTAGGAATTACAACTTCCCTGGTAGGCAATCGACATATGCATAATCCATGTATTAAATGTGATGTGAACCTGAGTTCCAATCATTGTGAGCAATCATCAGTTGAGATGGGAACTCTAATCAAACAATATGATATCCATTCACATTTTTTTTTACCCTTTTTTGCCCAAATCAAACGGAAGACATCGACAAACAACAAGCTTGCTTTTCAAGTGCCGTATCGTACTTAAAACAGTTTTACATTTGACTTTTGCGTTTGCATTATGGTTTTTTTCTTTACACCGCTTTGATCCTTTTTGCATTGAATTTCATTATGTTTAGTTTATCATAAAAAAATAATTTACTGTTCACAGATTTTGACGTTTCACACGTCTTCATTGTAATGCTTCTCCATTTTACAGGACAAAGGGAAAAACGATGACGAAGATGAAATTGCAAATAAAGATGGACAAGGAGATGACATAATCAGCGATGGTGAAAAAACTGAGGAGGACTTTTACAGCGATTTTGAGATTGTTGGAGAGAGTAATGAAGAAGATGATTGGGAGACTTGTGATGAGCCTGAAGATTACGCTTCAGGGATACCGTGCAATGAGGGCAACCCTAGCGTGCAAACATTGGATTCCAACGATGGCGAAAAACAACAGTCGGGTGCTGGATGTTGTCCCCGAGTACATAATTCTCATCAGTTGTTACACAGAGACGAGCTTCTAAGGTTACTGAGAAGCCTTCACAAGGGTCGCAAGTTCAAAGAGGGTCAAACCACAGTGGGTCTGGTGAGTTGGGGTGATGATTGTAAGGTCGAGCGAAAGCATCTCGGTAAAGACAAAGTGGCACAACTTTTTGAATGTAAATGATTTTTTTTTTCAGGTTGGTTATCCAAATGTGGGCAAAAGCTCAACCATCAATACCATTTTGCGCAATAAGAAGGTGCCTGTTTCGGCAACTCCCGGTCGTACAAAGCACTTCCAGGTGAGCTCTTTCATTTTGAACCATCGTCAGTTTTACAAGTTAGCTTTTCCATTGTGGAATGCAGTGATTTTTACATTACTCTCATGTAAAAAACAACATAATTCAGCTTGGACAAATATTGTTTCTATTATAAGCATCGAAACAGTGGATTCTGTCATTGTCATCAACCTTGGAAAAGCAGACCAAGCATTGCCACCTACCTAGAAAGCTATATTGATGTTTGTATGTATATATATATATATATATATATATATATATATATATATTGTTACGGACACGACTTAAGATGTTGCTTGACCGAGCGGAATGGCCGCCGTGTTCGCACAGTTTACCCGATTACCCCCAACTCACCCGATTCCACTCGAACGTTGACCAAATCGCGCTATGCTAAATCAATGAAGGAAAGGACACAACGGCTGGGATTAATGAAACGACACAAGGGGGTACAGTTCTCAAGACCTCCGGAGGAGGATATAATTTGTGATGCAGAAACGGGTAGATTACACGGTAAGAGGTAAAGCACAGAAAAGATGGGCACTTAGACACAGTCTTATCTATCCCCGACAGACCACAGACAAACGGGACAAGACTGACTTACACAGGGATTGATGGCGGGGAAGGACAGGCAGTCGATAGCACAAGGTGCACCTTGGCTCAGGGACAGGATACAGCACGATCCAGTAGATGCAGGGAGGTGTCACAGCGCTCGGTTGGTGGCGTCTCTCTTCCTTCAAGTCCAGCGCGCATCTGACGTCACCTCCCTCTCTCTGCGCATGCTCAGCGGGGAGTCACACGCCCTCGGCTCCTTGGCTCCGCCCCAGATGGAATCGGTCCGCCGCTTCTATTGGGTGCGGGGGGTTACCAGGCTCCGCCCTTGACGAGGAGCTGACAGCGAGCCCATGCGTGGTAACCCCGTCGGAGCACATGTTCGATGGCGGCTAACCAAGCCGGAGTGAGGACGCACACTCCCCGCGCCGCCGCCGCTGTTGTTGTTGTTGTTGTTGTTGTTGTTGTACCATGAGGAAGAGCTGCGGGGAGGTATTGGGAGGTCCTAAACTTTCTAACGGTGCCATACAATCACATTCTGGTGCAACGAAGAGTCAGAATTAATGGAAACGAGTCCTTAACTGACATAGACTAAGAATAACTAGCAAGATGTCCTATAGTTGTCTACGTGAGATGCGGTGGACCTGGATGCGACATTTAATGGGGGAAAAAGGGGGAGGTCGGGTCTACAGAGTGTTGTTTACAGAAAATGGGACTAGGGACTAGGGAATGGGGGATTGGGGATAGTTGGGAAGTATTGGGGAAATAGGGGAATATTTACAAGCGGATATGGATGGAGGCCAATCTCATATCCGCAACAATATATATATACACGTAGTGTGTTCAAAAAGTATCCGACCTTTATTTTTCGTGCGTAAAAAAAAAGAAGCTAGGGAGGCGTTGATTGGTGCTCGTATGTAGGCGATCCTAATGCGCACGCGTGAATTTTTTCCCACCTGCAGAAGCTGTCATTCGACGGCAGACCGCCGATGAGTGAGGACATGTAAGTGAGCGCCGTCGGATTTTCGTTTTTGACAAAATGACGGAAAAACTTGAACAACGCTACTGCATCACATTTTGTGTTTTTTGGCCTCGGGGATGTTGGATGCTTCCATTGTGATGACTGCAACTTGGTTTCTGGGTCGTACCCATAAACCCAGGACTCATCGCCAGTGATCACTGTGTTGAGGAAGCTGGGATCGCTGTTCACAGTCTCCAGCATGTCCTGTGCGATCTCCAAACGGAGTTGCTTCTGCTCAATCGTTAGCAGCTTTGGTACGAACTTCGCTGAGATTCTCCTGAAGCCCAAATCCTCCTTCATAATGGAATGAACGGTGTTGAATCTTGCGGATCGTTTCCACTTGGGAATCGCCAAGCTTTACACAAAATTTGATGCAGTAGCGTTGTTCAAGTTTTTCCGTCATTTTGTCAAAAACGAAAATCCGACGGCGCTCACTTACATGTCCTCACTCATCGGCGGTCTGCCGTCGAATGACAGCTTCTGCAGGTGGGAAAAAATTCACGCGTGTGCATTAGGATCGCCTACATACATGCACCAATCAACGCCTCCCTAGCTTCTTTTTTTTACGCACGAAAAATAAAGGTCGGATACTTTTTGAACACAGTATGTATATAGAACACTGTATATATGTATATGTATATATGTATATATGTGTATATATGTATATATATATATACAGTGGAACCTCGACTTACGAGTGCCCCAACTTACGAGTTTTTCGAGATACGAGCCGTCACTCTGGCAGTTTATTGCTTTGAGATGCGAGCCGAGATCCGAGTTACGAGCTTTCGCCACCCGGTCACGTGGTTATCTTGCCGTTCAAGTACAGTATCTCTGTCGTATAGCGCTAATGATATATAACGCCGCCGATAATGATATGATAATTTATGATAATCTATGCAGCACGACGTGGTCCTCACGTCACACAAGGCGCCTTTGCCGGCGCAAAACGGCTCTCTCAGGGTCAAACTCGGTATCGTTTTGAGCGCACGGTTCAGACCTTCAAGAAAAAGTTTATTTTGTAAAAATCGAGCCACGCGTTCAAAAGATATGACCGGTTTTGTTCGCCGGCACGTCGGCGCTCGAATCGAATCGAGTTAAAACGAACACTGCCGTTGTCGGGTCCGTCTGAGACAACCACCGGGCCTAGAACGCTGGGACCGGTCTCGTTGGATAGGCCTGGATCAGATCTCGAAACGCTGGAAGCTGCACCTCTCTGTGATAATCTTGTGGACCATGACAAGAGATCGTGCGACACGTGGTTATCATGCCGTGCAAGTACAGTATCTCTGCCGTCAACTTGTTCAGAGTGCCGGCGATAGCTCGCCTTCTCTTTGTGGAAAACACGGTGAGATCCTTAACATCCAACAACTAATGGGACGCAAACGGGGCGCCCAGTTTAGCGGTACACCCATTGATGAATCACCCTGCCTGTGATTCACCCATGACAGGTTATAGCTGGGTCGGGATTCAAACCCAGGCTGGACAGTTTAGACTTTAGAGTCAAGTGTGCGTACCTCCAGTCCAGGCCATCCTGCCAACTTGTATGCTGCATACAGGTGAAATATAAAGCGCGAGATATTTTTATATATACTGTATATTAAAAAAAAAATTGGTGTGGTTTTTGGCGGGCTGGAACGGATTAATAGCATTTCAATGCATTTCAATGGGGAAATTTGATTTGAGATACGAGCAATTTGAGTTACGAGCTCGGTCACGGAACGGATTAAACTCGTAAGTCAAGGTTCCACTGTATATATATATATATATATATATATATATATATATATATATATATATATATATACACAGTCATGCATCGCTTAACGTCTGTTCGAACAACGTCCGATCGCTTATACGTCCGTGGCCCATAAAAACTAGCATTCTGAGTATTGCGCTGCAATACATGTCCCCTACCGGCAGTCTGTCGTCCGGAAAACTGTTGGGGAAATTACCAAAGTTCAAAGTGCCATAACTTTGTGAAAAATGATCGAAACGTCGTGAAGTTCGAACTTGATCTGTAACTTATCATGAGGAAACCATGCACCAAGTTTGAAATCATTACCATTAAGAGTTTAGAAAAAAAGTCTGGAAAACTGTTCTTTGCGTGACGGACTGACAGACAGACTGACAGACGGAGGGACGGAGTGCAAACCTATAGTCCCCTCAGGAGTACACCGGTAGGGGACTAATAAGCCCCCAAGGTCGCTCTGTGGAGCAGCCTGCACGTATTGCACTGTGTACAACAACAACAACAACAACATGCATTTTAAGGCCATGTTCCCTGCTAGAGCGGGGGTTAGCCTTGCGGTCCCCATGACAATCTTCTCCATTTTGCCCTATTTTCTGCATCTCTCCTTGTTTAACCCCCTTGCCCGCATTTCTTCTTCCACCATCTTTAGCCAAGTCTTTCTCGGTCTTCCCCGTCCTCTACTTCCTTCTACATTAACTTCCATCACTCTTCTCAACCAGTCACTTTCATCCTTCCTCAATACATGACCAAACCATCTCAACCTGTTCCTCTTCACAGCATCAATCACAGGCAATATTCCCATCATCTTTCGCAATTCATCATTTGTCTTCCTCTCTCTCAACGATACTCCGCACATCCATCGAACCATTCGCATTTCCACCCTTTCCAGCCTTCGTTGCTGCTCTACGTTCATTACCCATGTCTCGCTCCCATAAATCATAACACTTCTCACACATGCAGCATACACCTTTCCCTTCAGCTTCAGCGACACTCTCCTCCTCATCAGCACGCCACTCAGTTCCCGAAACTTCTTCCATGCACATCTCACTCGAGCAACCGTTGCCGAGTCTGATCCACCTTCTCCATTCAGCATGTCTCCGAGGTAGCAAAATGTTTTCACACCTTCCAGCTTCACGCCGTCTCCAAGATCCAACTCAACATTTCCTCCATCTGCAGCTCCCTCTGTGCACACCTTACATTTGAATGTAGCTGCCACACTGGTTAATGACCCTCTCAGACCACTACATTTTTGATGAACCCACTCAGCACACATTGTACATTGAATGGAGTTCACTCCGACACCCTTCCTGCACACAGCACACGGCCACTTCCCAGTTCTTTCCACCTCACCACATGCTTTACCACTTGCCATCACCTTTGTCTTTCCGATATTCACCTTCAGACCTTTTGTCTCCATACATTCCTTCCACTTGTTCATCTTTTCCTTCAGTCCATCCATACTTTCCGCAATCAACACCAGATCATCTGCATACAACAACTCCCACGGTAAACCCTCCTTTACGTTCTGAGCCAGCACCTCCATCACAGCTACAAATAGTAGTGGACTTAGTACCGACCCCTGATGCACTCCCACCTTCACCTCAAACTCACCACTGTTCCCGTCCTTCGTCCTTACAGCTGTGCGTGCTCTTTTGTACATTGCCATCACTACTCTGATCAACCATTCCTCCACTCTTAACTTCCTCAATGCCCATGTCAATACTTTGCGTGGAACCCTATCGAATGCTTTCTCCAGATCAACAAACCCAAAAAACAACTTCTTCCACTTATCCATGTACTTCTCCTGCAACTGCCTCACAATGAAAAGCGCATCTGTCGTTCCTCTTCCTGGCATAAATCCAAACTGCATTTCGTCGATCTTCACTTTCTTCCTTATCCTCCTCTCCAACACCCTTTCCAATACCTTCATTCCATGCTCCAATAACTTTATCGCTCGGTACGAGCCACACTCCAGAGGGTCACCTTTCCCCTTGTATAGAGGGACGAGGGTACTCAGTTCCCAAACCACTGGAATGCGGCCTTCTTTCACCACCAGATTACAGATCTCTGTCATTCTCTTCACACCCCAACTTCCTGCTGCCTTCAACATATCTCCCACAACTCCCGTCGGCCCTCCCGCTTTTCCACTCTTCATTGCTTTTATCGCTTCCTCAACTTCCTTCTCAGTTATCTTCTCTGCCGGTCCTAAAACTGGGTTACTCTCTATGTTGCCATCCCATTCATTCTCTGTATTGAACAGCATTTCCATATATCTTTTCCATCTTCCTTTAATTCCATCTGGGTCGACAACGATTTGTCCCACTTCATCCTTCAAGCAACTCACCCCCATCACATCACACCTCTCTTTCGCTATGTGCTTTGCAATCCTGAATACTGCTTTCTGACCCTCTTCCGAATCCAAGCGTTCTCCGAACATTTTCCTACATGCCTCCTGCGCCTTTGCTACCTCTTTCTTTGCAGCCTTCCTGGCTGCCTTATAACTTTCATGCTCTGCTGTTTCTGCTCCCGTACCCTTCGCCTTCTGCCACTCTTTGAACTTCTTCCTCTTCTCGTCAATCCTCTTTCCAACCTCAACATCCCACCACCATGTTTCCGAGTGCCTCGGTGGTCCTTTTGTCCATCCACATACCTCACCAACGGCTCCCAACAGACTAGCTTTCATTGACATCCAACCACTTTCAAGCTCAACCACATCATCCTCTACCCTACTCAGCCTCTCTTTTAATGCCTCCCTTACTGTCACCTCTTTCAACCTCCACACCTTCATTCTCGGTTGGTACTTCACCCGCCGAGCTCTTCTCGCACCTTTCACCCTTATGTCGCAGACAACCAAGTGGTGCTGTGAAACAGCCTCCTCCCCCGGGATCACCTTTGTGTCCCGGAGGTGCCCCCTATCTCGCCGACGCACCATCAGGTAGTCAACGGTTGTCGTCGACCCACCTGACGTGTATGTAACAAGCTTATTGTGCTCTTTCTGGAACTGAGTATTACAAATCAACAAATCAGCTCCATCAGCAAACTCCAAAATCCTTTCACCTTCCCCATTTCTCACACCATATCCGTATCTCCCATGAACTCCCTCAAAACCATCCATACTCCTTCCCACATGTCCATTCAGGTCTCCTCCCACCACAACAACTTCCTCATCTTTCACGTTTTCCATCAGCTTCTCTATCGCACACCAGAACTTGTCCTTCTCTTCATCGCTTCGACCAACCTGCGGAGCATATCCCGAGATGACGTTCACCAAGAGCTTTCCAATCATCATTTTCACCATCATCACCCTATCACTCACTCTAGTCACACTCACCACACTGTCTACAAACTCCTCAGAAAACAGGACACCAACACCATTCACGCCCTCCGGGCACCCTTGCCACACAAACTTGTATTTCTGTCCCTGCCTACCCTTCACCATTCTCACACCACTTCCCTTCCATCTCGTCTCTTGCACACAACATATGTCCACTCTTCTTCTGACCAATACTTCCACCACTTCACCTGATCTCCCTGTCATTGTCCCCACATTCCATGTCCCAAACCTCAGAAACCGATCTCCACTTCGGGCTGCACCCTGCCCATATGTACTTGTGATTGTCATGGTTCTCTTTTTGAGGCAATGTTTTTATGGCCGGATGCCCTTCCTGACGCCAACCCTCTTAGTCGTCTCTTACGACACACAGGGATTGCACTGTGTGAATTATATAATTACCAACTCATGGTCTGAGGTAACTCGGCTAAAAATTATCCAATTTCCACCAAATAAAGTTTATGAATGGTTGCACAGACCCCTACTTCTTACTAAAAGTGGAAACAGAATGTAAAGTTGAGTTAAAACAAGGAATATTAACAGCTCTGACTTACCGCACTCCAAATTATAGTCCAGAAAACTGTTGGGGAAATTACCAAAGTTCAAAGTGCCATAACTTTGTCAAAAATGATCGAAACGTCGTGAAGTTCGAACCTGATCTGTAACTTATCATGAGGAAACCATGTACCAAGTTTGAAATCATTAACCTTAAGAGTTTAGAAAAAAAGTCCGGAAAACTGTTCTTTGCGTGACGGACTGATGGACGGACTGGCAGATGGATGGACGGAGTGCAAACCTCTAGTCCCATCCGGTGTACACCGGTAGGGGACGAATAATAAGAAAATAATTGGTATTTTAAAAAAAACGTTCAGACAACTGGACGTAGCGGACATAAGTGGCCTTAGAGGGGGCGCGCTCACGCATGCATCACGTGTTCTTAAACAAAATAGATTGTGCTGCCAGGCGTATGATGATATAGTACAGTAACTATGCAGTATATCCATAATATGTTTTGATAGATATAAGAAATGCCTATGTTGCTGGTTTATGTTTTTTGGCTATTGTAGTGTATAGTACTTTTAATTTGATTTCCTTACTTACAAAATAAAAAGTTTACAAACAGTATTACAGTGTATGCTTGGTTTTGCCTCGTCGGCAGCGCCGCAGCATCATCAGCATCCACTCTCGATTACCCCCGCGTATCGTGAGCGTTATTCCATTGTCTTTTCATTTGATTTCATTAAAATAAATCCACCCTAAAGTTAATCATGGGCCCCGAACGCAGCGCAACCAGTCCTAGTGGTAGCAGCAGCACGAAACAACGCAAGAGCATTGATTTGGAGGAGAAGCAGAAAATAATAAGACAGCGTGAGGGCGGCAAGTCTGTGAATGCTATCGCACGTGATTTCGGCATGTCGCACTCTACGATCACGACGATAATGAAAAACAAAGAGAAGATTCTTCAAGCGGTAAAAGGATCGGCTTCAATGAAGGCAACAAGATTGACCAAGTCTCGAGAGGGGCCGAACACGTAAGTATAAATACAAAGTTCACAATGTGATCTTCGGACAACGTCCAATTCGGTTAACGTCACGTTTCCAAGAACGTATCTAGGACGTTAAGCGACGCATGACTGTATATATATTGTTACGGATCTCTACGTCGGCCTTTTTCCCCTTAAGAAGGGGGGATTTATCCCCTTGTGTGTGACTGACCGACGTGAGTCCTGAAGTTGCCCAAGCTCCCTCCGGAGAGGCAGGTGAGCAACCTCATTCGCGACCGCGGACACGATGTTAATTGCCGAGCGGATTAGCAGCCGCGGCACGAACCATTAGCAAGTAACTGACCCGATTCTTAACGTTGGCCAAATCGTGCCACAGGTATTCAATTGGGAAAAGACAAGGACGAAACGGATGTAAAGGAAAGAAGGCAAGGTAGGAAGAACAAATATAATTTATTACTACTATTTACACAATTAAAGGAACCAAGGAGAAGGAAAGATACGAAAATAATTTACAGAAGGATGGAAGGACCAGAAGGACACAGAGCAATTTCTAGCTTATACAGGCTTACTTAAACACCAGGACAACACAGAAGACGGACAACAATCAGACTTACACGGGGAATGATGATAGGGATGAATGGCTGGAAGGAGAGGAAGGTTCAGCTGGAGCAGGAGAATGGTCGGGCCGGGAGTGAGCAGCCGCCGCCCCTCCGCAGGCGTGTTCGCACGGCGGCGTCGCTTTGTGGCCGCAACTGCCATCACCGCTGTCGACGCTCAAAGCTGCGGTGGTCAAAACTGCTGTTGGTTCAAAGCTGCGGTTTGTCCAAAGCTGCGGTAAACTCCTTTTGATGAACTTCTCCCTTCTCTCTTACTCTCAGCAACAACCACCGGTGGACTCTCTCTGACGCATCTGAACTCCTCTCAATCATCTCGGTGGGGGCGTCGCGTGACGGGTTATATAGGTCACACCCTCGAATCTCCGCGAACCTCCCCGATCGTTCTTTTTCCGCCCTCTCAAGCCAAACCCCTCGTGCTTGATTGGTCGGCAAGGGCTGGCTCACTCCTCCTTCCGATGACGAGGGCGGAGACACGCCTTTCTTCTCCGAACCGACCGCGTGTTCAATGGAAGGCGAATGCAGTTGGCAATTGCGGACAAATGGGGAATTGAAAGGGGATCTATCTTATTTGAATTCGGTGCAATGTAGAGTCAACTAATGGGAAACACAACCTTAAACTAATACACATAATGAAGAAATAACTATTTAGAAGGGTATATGGTGGCCTGCGTGTATGTATATGGATTAACTAGGAGGACGACCTTTGACCTTTACACACCAAACGGAGATATATACAAGAATTCATTACACTTACAGAGGGTGATATTTACAATAATTACACATGATTCTCAAATCCATAACACTGCACCCTCATCTCCAGGCACGTACTCAGGCCTATAAAACTTTAACTTAGTGTGACACGTAGGTGTAGTTCCCTCTACATTTAACCTGACCCTGAGTGTGACAGTTTTAAAACACAAATAAGTATGTCCCCCTGCTGCATTGCACCCTGCCTAACAGATTTACGCCCACAGCTAACCGATTGTGGAATTGTCTTCAAACTCAACATGAACGGTGGGGAGCATTATCTACAAGTGACACAAAACGCAACCCAGGACCTGCGATTGTTCCTTTTGGGGGGGGGGGGGGGGGGTGCACAGTCACCACAGTTCTAACAAAAATAAACAAACCCCTGGTGCTGGTCTTCCTCTTCGGCTCCCTCTGCTGGCCATTGTTCTTTCAGATGTTGTCTTTCTTTGTCTTTTGCTGCCTATTTGGTGGAAATAGGCTCGAAATTATCTTTTGGTGTGTGAAGTTATTGTGTGCAACTTTGGTTGTTTCTCGGTGTTTATCTTTCATAAATTGATCGTCTGTTTGCCGTGTCGCGAGCAAGGCCTTTTGCCGCGTCGCGAACGATTTGAAATCGAAGTTAAGTGATTGTTCCCATTTGTATTTTCGTTAAAACTGTATTTATTTATGGTGTTGTACGTATATTGTGTCCCGACGAAGATTTTTCGGTGCAAATCTTTCATACCTGTATTGAAAATCGTGTTAATTCGTGTCGTGTCTTGAGGCCTTGTACAGTGTGCACTGTACAACCTTGAGGCTTTGTTTTTCTCTCAGCGGTCCGTCGTTTGTGATCCAATAACTTTCGTTCTCTGTATTCCCAGTCTTTTCACCCATAGCCTACTTCCTTGTGTAAATCTCAACTCAAAAAAAAAAAAAAAAAAAAAAAAATTCCTTCTCTGTTCTCATTCGTTTATTCATTCTTATTCGTTCGTTCGTTCTTCGACCACGTGTTTCTCCCCCATTTCCCCAGATAGTTTTCACTCATTAACCTTCAATGTTTACACTTTCCCCTCAAGTTATGTATTCCGTCATATTTTATAACACCTTTTGCTTCTTCTTCTTTAAAAGGCTGCTTTCGACTTGCTCACCAAATCAATTCATCCCAAAAAAAATATCCATCTCCTATAGTGCCTTTTTTCTACATTCCCTAAACTCTCCTGCACTCCATCCTCCATACAGCGTCCTTAAACGTATTTTTAACTCGAAGGTCACAAGAAACTCATTTTGCAATAAATGTTCGTTTCCCATAAATCGTACACTTTCAAAAATCCAATCTCACCCCTCCTCTCCAAATCTTCCCCATAACCCCTCCCCTCCAAATCTTCCCCATCACCCCTCCCCTCCAAATCTTCCCCATCACCCATCCCTTTCAAATCTCCCCCCTTGCCCCCTCCCTCCTAAACTACCCCCTCACCCCTCCCCGCCAAGACGCCCCCTCGCCCCTCCCCTCCTAGACTCCTGCCTCACCCCTCCCCTCTCACTCCCCCTCCTCAAAGTGTCCTCCCCGCTTCTTCCCCCTTCAAACTCTCACCTCCATCTCCCCCAACCTTCTGCCTCGCTCTTCCCCCTCCTCAAATAACACCTCATTGTGGCTCACCCAATCACCATCAAACCTTTTGTCCGCCCCATCCTTCCCTTTTTCCGAGCTATTCTGAAATCTCTGACACACCTTCAACAGCTCTCCCTACCTCTTCCACCTCTTCCACCTCTTCCACATCTTACCCTACCCCTCCTCCCCCCTGTTCTGTATCTGATGCTCCCCCTTCCTCTTCATTAACGGTATGGACCTCAAACATCCGGGGCCTTCATTCAAACTTAACTGATCTCTCCATACAGGTTGCTTCTGTCAAACCAGACGTGATCTGCTTAACAGAAACTTTCCTCCTTTATGATGTCTCTGATTCCATAGTATCTCTCCTGGGCTACTCCCTCCTCTGGTATGATAGACCTGAGCCTCGTCCTGGAGGCGGGGTTGCTATCTTTATCAAAAACTCTCTTCCTCACTCGCCCTGCACTGCACTCTCTCCACCTCACCCCCAGGAATACCTCTGGCTACGGCTTCCCCTTCGCTCCCACCTCTTGTTCATATGTGTGTTGTACCGTCCACCAAACAGTGATGACTCCATCTACATCTCGCTGTCTGATGATATGGACCAACTTCTATCTACTCATCCCAACTCTCTCTTCCTCATATGTGGTGATTTCAACTGTCATCATGCCAGTTGGCTGGGTGTGGGTACCTCTCTCACCAGCCATGGCTCCTCAGCAAAGGACTTCTGCGACTCACTGGGACTGACACAATCTGTCAATTTCCCGACCCGGATCTCAGTCAACGGAGCATCTTCTCTTCTGGACTTGGTTATGACTAACTTCCCTGAAAATGTCTGCTGCTCTTCTTCTGCTCCGATCGGATCATCTGATCATGTCCTTGTTAAAGTGGACATCTCTCTGACCATCCTCAGGGAGCCTGCTCAGCGTCGACGAGTCTGGCATTTCACTCAGGCCAACTGGCACGGTCTTCAAGCAGCCATCAATCATCTGGACTGGTCTCCCATCTCTACCACCTCTGACATCAACTCATCCTGGGAATTCTTCCAAAGTAAATTGCTCTCTCTCATGCACAGATTTATCCCATCTCGTCTTCAGTTGTCATACCCTTCCTCCCGTCCATGGTACACGGAGTCTTGTGGTGAGGCTGTTGCCCAGAAACAACTTGCCTTCGTCTCCTGGAAAGCAAATCCAACGGAAGGAAATCTCATTTCCTTTCACAAAGCCCGAAACAAGTGTGTGTCCACCCTCAGGAGAGCCAGGAAACAATATCTCTCCGTTCTCAAGACCGAACTCTCTTATCTGTCTCCCTCTTCCAAATCCTGGTGGCGTCTGGTCAAATCCGTTTCTGGTGTTTGTTCCCCCTCCATCCCCTCCCTTACCTCAAACGGCTACACAGCTGACTCCGCACGTGAAAAAGCTGAATGCCTCAACTCTGTGTTTGCCTCTAAATCTTGTGTCCCAAACCCATCCCTCTCTGTACCCACCATACCCAGTCGTACCCTGCTGCTCCTGGACTCCGTGTCCTTTCCTCCTGACAAGGTGGAAAAGTTTCTGTCAACCCTCGACTCTGATTCTGCAACTGGACCCGACGGCATCAGCCCACGGGTCCTAAAATCCTGCTCTGCTGCTCTATCTCACCCTCTCTCTGTTCTCTTCACCCTCTCTTTTGCTCAAGGTCAACTGCCATCTGCTTGGAAATCGGCCAACATCACCGCTTTGCACAAAAAAGGTGCAAAAACAGATCCTAGCAACTACAGACCAATCAGCCTTCTCCCAATTATCAGCAAAGTCATGGAATCCATCATTGCTTCGGATATGAAATCTTTCCTCTTCTCCAATGGCTTGATCTCTGATCATCAATTTGGTTTCAGACCAGGTCACTCTACTCTGGACATGCTGCTTCTGCTGTCTCAACAATGGATGGAGGTCCTCAATGCCAAACAGGAAATCAGAGCTGTCTCCCTTGACATATCAAGGGCCTTTGATACGGTCTGGCACCCAGCTCTGCTCACCAAACTCTCCTCCTTTGGTATCCATGGAAATCTCCACGCATGGCTGGCGGACTTCCTCTCTAGTCGTCGTCAACGTGTGGCCCTGAATGGGTTTCTCTCATCTCCTCTTCCTGTTCAGGCTGGAGTTCCCCAAGGCAGTGTTCTGGGCCCCGTGCTTTTTCTGGTCTTCATCAATGATCTCTCTGACTCTCTCGAAAATCCTCTCTATCTCTTTGCTGATGACTCCACCCTCTGCCGCTCCATTCCTCTTCCCTCAGATCGGCAGTCTGCTGCCTCCTCACTCTCTGAAGACCTAGACAAAATCACAGACTGGTCAAACAAGTGGAACATGTCTTTCAATCCTGACAAATCTCACACTCTTACTATGTCTCTCCGAAAAGATCGACTGGACAACCCTCCCATCTACTTTCTCAACAATCCTCTCCAAGAAGTTCTGTCGCTCAAGATTTTGGGTCTCACTATCTGCCATGATCTTTCTTGGGAAAACCACATTTCCAAGCTGGCCTCCAAAGCCAGTCGCCGACTGGGCATCCTCCGTCGTGCGAAGTCTTTCCTCGGCACACCTGAGCTCCTCACCACATACAAGGCTTTCATCCGCAGCTCAATGGAATACTGTTCTCCCCTATGGGCCGGTGCTCCTGCCTCACACCTAGCTCGGCTTCACGCTGTTGAAACCAAAGCTTTCAGAATTATTGGAATCTCCCGCGATGAAGCTATCTCTGAGGGCCTTTCACTCACTCACCGCAGGCAGGTAGGTGGTCTTTCTGTCTTCTACCGACTCCTCTCCGGCCTTGCACCCCCAGCTCTCTCTGTGCTCTGTCCCCCAAATATTCCTACAGGTCGCACAAGATCTGCCAGCAACCCTCTGATGGTTAAACTGCCGAAATCTCGGCTCTCTGCTCACCTTCACTCTTTCATTGCTCTTTTCTCCCACCTCTGGAACAAACTGCCTCACTCCCTTCAATCCCACTCCTCATTCCAGGTCTTTAAAACAGCTGTTCACCACCATCTCTTATCTTCCCCCATCCAAAACCTTGATCTTTTCTACCCCCGCTAATTCACCCCAGATCCACCTTGTTTGAAATTCCAACTTCTTTCCTGGAAGTCCTGGCAGTGTCCATATGTTTTATACCTCTCCCACCGCCCCCTTCCCATGCCCCCCCCCCCCCCAAAGCCCTCGCCCTCTCTCAGATCTCTCGATGTCTCCATGTCTCTCGGTCCCTGCTCTCAAATGTTGTGTTTGTGTCCTTCCCCCTCTCTCCCCATCTTGTCTACCGCTCCCGATGTTATATGTTTTATGTGTCGGTTTGTCTTTCTGTGTGATTAATGTTCGCTCTTTCACGAGCCTCGATCTTGTATACAAAACAAACAAACAAACAAAAAAAAAAATGCACAAACGTGTCCGTTTTTTATTTATGGCCCACAGGGGCCGACTCGGGGTGGTTCACCTGTGTGGCATAGGTGCCACGTCACCGATGTCCGCAAGCAAGATCTTGGGCCATCGTGGCCGGTTCCAGCAGAGGGGCCATGCCCCAACCCGTGGGGTCCATGAGTGGTGCTCAGCCACAGACATGTGGTCCATAAGTGGTGCATCCATGCAGACAGCTGGTTGCGGGAGTTCTGGCACACAATGGCGGACTCCCGCACGCTCCCCTCGTTGCCCAGAGACCACGATCCATGGGTCGGGGAAGGAAGACGGAGAGGGCAGGTTAGCGAGGGGTAAGGTCACAAGGGTACACATCAATAAAGGCAATGCAAGGCGAGGTGCGTCTGGAGAATGAGCGGAGAAAAGCTCGTCCCTACCGTACGTCACCCCCCCCCCCCCCCCCCCCCCCCGTTACCTGTTCTACCCTTGCCCCTTACCCCCGTATTTACAACAATTTACACATTACAAATTCGTCACTACTGTCTCGTCTTCCCCATATTTCCCCTAATACCAAATTCGTCACCACAATCCCTCTAATTCAAAATTTGCCATCACCAATTCATCATCAATCCCTCTTAAGGAGGGAGAGATGGAAGATCAACACAATGTCACACCCACGTCATGATGCGCCTCACAATCCAAAACATTTGCACAAAAATACCCAAAAACCTGGCATGGCGTGGAGCTCTGTCACCCCAGGTGAGTGGATGTAGATGGTGCGAGGAGATTCCAATCCTATCTACCTTCTAAATGACATTAACACACTTTACACTACCCGGGGTCTTTCCCTGCCAATCCATTGGCCATCTTACTCTATGCGGTTTTAAGAACCAAATTCCCATTGACCAAACTGGGGTGCTTCATCAATTTGGGGTCTCACTCCCCCGATTCAACTCCCTGTGCCTTTGCACAATTTCAGGACTGGGTCGTGTGGCTCTCCCAGCAGGTCTACCCACCTGCACACCTCCACCACTGCAGTTGCCTCTGAGCTTACCTGCTCCTCACCCTAACCTATCTACCTGGGGAAGGCCCTCTGGCACTCTCCCCACTCGGTGCCCTCTTGCACTGGGCTACCCGGGTCCGTCCTCCGGATCCTCGGGCCCCATCCACAACTCTAACGGCTCCCAGAGCCCACCTGCGGCCTCAGCTGGCCGACATCCTCACAGTGGCGGAGTGCCCATTCAACTACACACACTAACAGGCCACACGCCCAGCCATTTCCACGTCACTAATGCACCCATCCAAACACCATTCTTCCACACGCACCACAGATGCCAATATCCAACCACAATTTACCTACTCCCTCTACCTAACTCTTAAACTACCCTCCCCGGGTATTCGTGATGGGGTCCATCCTCCCCATCCACTGCCTTCGCACCATCCACTCCACTCCACAGTTTTCACCACACTCACTCCACACCATCCATTCCATACTCCATGTATTCCACACAACCATGCTCACCTGTATTTTCACACCTGTGCCATCACTCCTGGTGCCACCTGCACCCTCCTTCCTCCAGGACCATTTGCTCAACATAACACTCAATCGCTATTACTCACTCATACACTGCTCCATACACCTGTTCACTTGCACACCTGTGCAAACACACCTGGTGCTTCCTGCACCCTCCTTCCTCCCAGGTTTCTTCAATCATTCCATACAATGCACAACCACAATTGTTCCTCATGCACTGCTCCATACACTTCCACGCTCAATACAACTCACAATCACCTCACTCACTCATCCACTGCTCCATACACTTCCGATTCTCAAACACACGGCATCATCTAATCTAACTACTCCCCTCTGAAACTCGCGCTTCCCCGTCGCCCCTTACATTATTGCGCTCCCTCGTCATTATCATCCATTCTAACCTCTCTATGTCCCCGACTACCTGTCCAATGTTGCTACTTAAATCTACAGTTACCTGTGGTCATCTCTTCTCTAGATCCCTATACAATTATCCTAACCCTCCCTCGGCGAGCTTACACTGCCATAAACCCCATAGCTATTGCTCATGTGCCCTCGCTTTATGTGAGTGGATGTCAGAGTTGCCATCCCCCATATCGGGCATGTCCCACTATCACCCCCCCAGTCCTCTGACACTACGAGCCCCCGTCGCAAGAGGTACTGAGTCCTGCCTCGGCATCTAGAGCCGAGGCTATCCACGAGGGCGCCTGCTCGCCGGCATAAGGTCTTATCCGGTCGGCATGGACGATCCGAGGGAGGGCCCGTGGCCCCATTTTGATCTTAACGACCACGTCACAGACTTGCGACAGGACGACTCCCGGGCCTTGCCAGGGGGAGGTGAGTTTTGGGCACCTACCCTTCCGCCTCCGGGGATTAAAGAACCAAATCTTCATCCCCGGAGCGTACTGACTCCCCTGGCTCCGGTGCTGGTACCTGCGCTTCATCTTGGCCCCCGCCAGATGGAGCTGGCGGCGGGCGAAGGCATGGACCTGCTCCATGCCTTCCTCCAGGTGACGTGCGTAACCCTCCCTCGGCGGTGTATCCGTGGTGTCTGGCACGGGACCGCATAGCAAGTCGGCGGGAGCCCGCAACTCCCGCCCATACATAAGCAACGCTGGACTGCATGCAATGGCTCCGTGCTGGCTAGTTCGGTAGGCCATTAACAAGTACGGGAGATGCTCGTCCCAGTCATCCTGACGGGTGGTGGTGAACAATGCCAGTTGTTGGATCAATGTTCGATTGAATCTTTCCACCATCCCGTCAGATTGTGGCCGCAAGGGCGTGGTCCTGGTTTTCCGAATTGACAGGAGTCTGCACACATCTTTTTAGTAAGGGAAACATATGAAAATCTGTTAACTAAATTGTTACCAAAAAATTTCTTCACCAATATGTTTGTAAAGGTGTGTAATAACATGTGTTAAAATGTTGAAGGTCAACTCCCGTGGGAAACCCAGAAAAAAAGCTGTTGAATTCGGGTACCGAAAAATTATTTTCGAGAATTTTTATTTTTTTTAATCGGCCCTTAAGTAACTTATGAGGGGTCAAATAAGGGTTTTTCATGATTCTGAGTTGATTGTTAACATTTATATTTCACCACAGACACAAAAAAACCAAACTTCCAAACCAAAAACCAAACCAAACTTATTTCACCAAAAAAACTACAAATACTGCTTCCTTAATAGTAGGAGTGGAGATGATGTTCCAGATACTTCTGGCACTCTTGACACCATTGTGGAGGAAACCGATGAACAGATCAATGATGAGGTTGCGGTTGATGCTGCGCTTGAGGATCAATCAGTGATGACAGCCAAAGTGCCAGCCAGTGAAAGTGAATTGTCAAGTAATGATCAGGTGGTCTTTATGGAGGTTGGGGAAACAAACAATGCAGTCACTCAGTTTGTTGGAGACAATATAGATTTAAACATTGTCTCTATTCACGGAAACACTCCCTTTCACTCAATGGGTTGGATCGAAGTCACCTCTCCGGCACCACCTTTGCCAGATCCACAGACAACAGCAGCTTTCCCCCGGGTGAAGTTGAAGGCACTCGACAAAGCTAAGATCCTGAGAGGAACTGAAGTAAAGATTATTCCATTTACGAACAGGAAACAGATAGGAACGAACGCGATCATGTTTCTCCCCCTCGCTGAGCTTTCCTCCTCCCTGGCTCATGATCAGCCACTCCTCACTCCAGGTGACACACTCTGGGCAGCGGGGTGGGTGATCAAAGCCAACGATCCTGAGTTCCCACACTCCAACTGGAATGGCTGGATGAAGAGAATCCATGCTAATGATGCAAAGCAGAGCACACAGATCGAGTTCCTCCCAGTTATTGAAGGAGACCCTAATGACCTCAACACCATCTTCACCACTCTGAAAGAGTGCATACGGCGTGCTGGGGTCGCTATAGTGACCTTTGATCTTCCGATTTGGCTGAAGACTGTGAATATAATAAAGCAGGCAAATCTACCCGTCATTCCAAGGTTGGGTGGTTTTCACCTGCTGAAGTCTTATCTTGGATCAATGGGTAACATCATGGAAGATTCTGGACTACTAGATGTGATCCAGTTGATCTATCCTGGAAGTACGACAGCCAACCACATCATGGATGGAGGATGTTTTGACAAGGCAATCCGTGTTCACCTCCTCATCGATGCAGCCATCTATCAACACATCATGAAACTTGCCTTCACTGAGGAGGAGCGTGGTGACATGAAGACCTTCATGGAGAAGGTGGCTGATGGGAAGATGGGAGCCAGACACTCAGACCCAGTAGTGCCAGTGTTTGAGCAAAGGTTTGAAGAAACCTTCAAACGACTCGCAAAAGGAGGAAGAACACCTGCACTCTGGGTGGAGTACCACCACATGGTAGATGTGATCAAGGTCTTTATCAGAACCGAGCGACTTGCAGACCACAATGGGCATCTGTCCTGCATTGTTACCAAGATGCTTCACATCTTTGCCGCTGCAGGCCATCATCAGTATGCCAAGGGCGCACGGCTGTACTGTCAACTCATGAAGGAACTAGAAACTTTGCCTGCTTACAAAGACACCTTAGAACGTCTCACTGCCCACGGGAACCACGTTGTCCGTTACTCAAGTCATGAGTGGTCCGGCACATGGTGTGACATTTGCATTGAGCAGACATTAATGAAGGCAGCCAAGTCACAAGGTGGACTGAGCAGAGGAAGAATGAGAAACAGTTTTTCTGGCCACAAATGCTGGGTGCTCACCCTCAGTCACCTGTCTGATGTCAACCGGCGGATGGAGGAGGATGTCAGTAAACATGTTCCAGTCCACAGAGCCCCAGTGACTATGGATGGACAATAGGTGTGCATGGGTATGAGCCAGTTCCAACACTGGACCCCACGGCTCCTGAGGAGCTATTGCAGTTCACGAGCTGTAATTGTCATGGAGAATGCAGCAACCGGCGATGCAGCTGCAAGAAGAATGGGGTCACGTGCATCTCGGCCTGTGGAGTCTGTAATGGCATTACATGCAGAAACTGCAGTCATGATGTTGTTGAGTCTGAAGAAGACATAGACAATGACTGTTGAAACTTCTGACATTGTGAATGAGAAATAACTCTTGAGTATTATATATGTATGTGAAATAAAAGCTACTTTGTGTGTAAATGTAAAAGTGAAAATATAAATGTTAACAATCAACTCAGAATCATGAAAAACCCTTATTTGACCCCTCATAAGTTACTTAAGGGCCGATTAAAAAAAATAAAAATTCTCGAAAATAATTTTTCGGTACCCGAATTCAACAGCTTTTTTTCTGGGTTTCCCACGGGAGTTGAACTTCAACATTTTAACACATGTTATTACACACCTTTACAAACATATTGGTGAAGAAATTTTTTGGTAACAATTTAGTTAACAGATTTGTGAAATATCTCATAAAATGCCCTTACTATTTAGCAATTGGCTTTCAAAATTTCGACCCTGATCGATGTGCAGCTCCTGTGGAATCCCGTGCCGACATACAAATCCTTCCACGAAGGCCTGCGCTACAACCCCGGCTTCTTGGTTGGGGAGGGCGTAGGCCTCCGGCCACTTGGTGAAATAGTCCATTACAACGAGGATGTACTTATTACCTTGGCGGGTGCGGGGTAGTGGTCCTAGGATGTCCATAGCCACCCGCTCAAGGGGGGCCCCCACCTGGTGTAATCGAAGGGGGGCCCTCATCCTCCGTGCTGGCCCCTTTTTGGCAGAACAGGCGTCGCATCTCCGACACCAGTCCTGTATGTCACGCCCCATATTCACCCAATAGAACCTCCGGCGGACACGAGATGTTTTCTTTGTCCTGCCCAAATGGCCGCCGGAGCGGGTACCATGCACCTGTTGTAATATGACGTTCTTAAATTTGTCAGGGACTATCACCAGCCAGGAAGTTCTTTCAGAGGGAACCTCCACCCACTTGCGATACAACATGTTATCCTTCAATTCCAGGGTCTGCCACTGAGCCCAATACGCCTTTGTTTGCGCCCCGAGGGGGGTGACCTCTTCCCCCTTTGGTCTTTGCCCCAATTTGACCCATTTGAACACCGGCCCCAGAACGGGATCCTCCTGCTGGGCCGTGCTCTACGCCAAAGTTCCAAATTCTTCATCTGCGGTTAGTGGCAAAATTGGCCCTCTCACCCGGGTTGTCCGGACGACGAGAATCGGGGCAGAATCGCCCAATTGCTCCCTCTCCTCGTGTCTTGCACAAAATTTGCAGTTTTCCCCCAGACAAGGACGCCGAGAGAGTGCGTCCGCATTACCATGGGCCTTCCCGGCCCTAGGGGTCACATTAAAATCGTACTGCTGCAACTTTTCCAACCACCTTGCAATTTGGCCCTCCGGTTCCTTGAACCGAAGGAGCCATTGCAAGGAGGAATGGTCAGTTCGAACCGAAAATTTCCGCCCGTACAAGTACGGGTGGAAATGGTTCATGGCAGCCAGCATAGCCAATAATTCCTTGTGGGTTACGCAATAATTTCGCTCGGGCCTACTTAAGGCCCGACTATAATAACCAATCACTCTCTCCACGCCCTCCTGTGTCTGAGACAAAACTGCGCCCAATCCTTCCTGGCTTGCATCCGTGTCCAGGGTAAATGTCCCGTCACCAGTGGGGTAAGCTAGAAGGGGTGCGGATGTCAAACACCCCTTCAATTTTAGGAAGGCCTCTTGGCACTCCCTTGTCCAATTAAATCGCGTCCCCTTCTCCGTAAGCCAGTGGAGGGGACGGGCCAACTCCACAAATTTCGCCACAAAGCGCCGGTAGTAGGAGCAGAGTCCCAAAAATCCCCGCACCTCCTTGATGGTACGTGGTGCGGGCCACTCCTCTACCGCCGTAATTTTGCCTGGGTCCGTTTTTACCCCCTCGCGACCGATAACATGACCTAAATAGGCCACCTCTCTTGCAAACAAGGTGCACTTACTCGGGCTCAATTTCAACCCTGCCTGTCTGAGGCACCCGAACACCTGGTCCAAATTAGCTAACGCCTGGGGGAATGTTTTGGCATGTACTAGGACGTCATCCAGGTATACCAGGCATGATTGCCATGGCATGCCGCCTAGTACATGTTCCGTTAATCGCTCAAAGGTGGCGGGGGCGTTACACAAACCAAACGGCATCACAGTGAACTGATACAGCCCCTTACCTGTGGAAAATGCCGTTTTCTCCTTCCCGGTCCTATCCATCTCCACATGCCAATACCCACTCTTGAGGTCGAAAGTTGTGAACCAATTTGAGCCCGCAACGGCATCGAGGGTGTCATCAATTCTTGGCAGGGGATATGAGTCCTTGAGTGTCACGTTGTTTAGCTGGCGATAGTCCACGCAGAACCGCGTGGTCCCATCTTTCTTTTTAACCAGCACAACAGGTGACATCCAGGGACTTCCCGAGGGCTCGATGACGCCTGCATCGAGCATCTTTTCAACCTGCTCGTCAGCTTCCGCCCTCTTGCTCCAAGGGAGCCGTCGGGCGGGCTGACGAATAGGCCGGGCCTCACCGGTGTGGATCTCATGTTTCACCAGGCCCGTACGTCCAATATCCTCGGGGGACAAGGAGAAGAGATCCAAATGGGAGCCAATCAGTTTGTGTAAGGCCTCCCTCTGGGTACCTCCCAACTCTACACTACTACGATTTACCATCTCGCAAATGGGATCGGGCCAATTCCTAGTATTTATTGAAGGCTCCCCCTGGGGCCGGCTCGGCTGGACGTTCTCGCCCCTCACTGACGCGACTTCTCTAACTGGGGTGCAGCCAGCTACCTTTGTGCCCCTCACTATAGTGCGTGGTTCTGTGCTAATATTAATTACTCGGACGGCCACCACCGGCCCGTCCGTTTTTACAAGGATGCGGCCCACGATTAAACCAGGTATGGATCGTGCTGCCACCGGTTCGACCAGGCCGCAGGACTCCTGCCATGTCGGGCGAGCTAACCATTGGGCCGGCACTATGGCCTCGGCCCCCGGAGGGATGGTCACGGCCTCAGGAGCCTCCAGCTCCACCCTCTCGGCCATACTCACCCCCTCCAATGGTAGCTCTTCCACTCCCACTTGCAGGATCCCCCGGCTCAAGTCGATTTTACAACCGCTGGCAGTCAACAAATCCAGCCCTATTAAGCATGGGTCGCACACCTCCGCCACCCAAACCTCTATCTCTTGCTTTACCGATCCCAACTTGAGGGTCACAAAACCACGCCCTATGATCGGAGCCATTGCCCCGGTAGCCAACTGCAAACTATGATTTTCCAGACGCTGGATTTTACCCCAGCCATCTGCACTCGAATTAAGGATCACGGGGCTGATGATCGTAGCGCTGGCTCCCGTATCCACAACGGCGTCTACCCCCATGCCGGCAATTTTGCATCGAATTGTTAAACTACCGATTCTAATTTGGCCACAATGAATGACCTGTCACGTCAATGAGGGCTCCTCTCCATCCCCTACTGCCGAACACCGCCCTGCATGCCCGGCACGTTCTAGATTCCCAGACCCTGGCGGGGGGTGTCTGAGGTCGGCTAGGCCGATCGATACGGGGCAGAGTTGAGGGCATCGGCTGGCGGGGAGCGTCCCGGCACGGAGCTCGACACTCCCACGCATGGTGACCCAGCCAAGCACAATTATAGCACCTCACCTGGTAAGGTGCTTGCCTCCGGTATTCCAAATTCCCCCCCCTGAATGTCCGAATTGGTGTACTTTGCCGTGGACTACCGGGTGCCACCGCTGAAGCCGCCTGCCATGGTCCAGGTCCCGCCAGGCGCCGATCCACCAGCCTCCGGACCATGCTCTCCAGGTCAGGGCCCCCTAGGGGGGCCGCCACCCATCACGGGCCCTACCTGACGCACCGCCACTGCGTGGCGCTCGCCTCCCCGGGCCAGCGGCCTCGCTGCTTTCCAACGGGCTGCAGCGTCGGCCGCCTGACTCATGGTCTGCGGGCGCCACATGGCGAGCTGTTGTCGGAGCTCCAGATCCGGAAGGGCCTGGATAAAGTGATCCAGCCCCAGGCTTTCCTGGGAACTCGCTGCCATGTCCACGTGTGCGATTCCGACTGCGCAGCGAATGTCATGGGCAAGTTCCCCGATGGTCTCCTGGGGCTTGCGTTTACGCTGAGCAAGCTGAGCTTTAACAAGCTCGCTTTGCTGTTCAATACCAAAACGATTAATTAAGGCCGTGCGGAGAGCTGGCAGGGTGAGAGCACCCGGTGGTAAAGCTGTCAGCACCTCCGCCGCCGCACCGCGCAGTGCCCCCACAAGGTGTACTCCACCTTCGTCCGGATTCCAACCGTTGCCTCTGCACACGTATTCAAACTGCGCCAGGTACGCCCTCAGATCACTCTTGTCATCATACGGCGCGAGTGGGACCTTGTGGGCGCCTGAAGGCCGGACCCCGTCCGTCACTCCTTGCGGGATCAGCGTGAGACCCAACCGTTCGGGCCCCCACAGTACACTATTCCCGGGGGGCTCCCGCGCATCCCCCGTCCCTCCAAACACTACCCCTCTTGGTGTCGATGCCTGGGTCGCCCTTCCGCAACCCGCTACCCACTCCATACCCGCACACCCTTGCTCACCAATACCCCTCTCACTCCCCATAGTCAGACCTCCTTGCACACCTCTATCCATACACTCCGGACCAGTCATACACCTCACCATTGGTCCCTCACGAACACCCGGGTCTACACCAACACCCAAGCCGACTGAATCTCCCCTCACACCATATACATTTCCGAGTATATCGCCACTCACCTCAGCACCTCGTCTCTGCTCCTCCTCCGCCACCTGCAAACTCTTTATTTGGTTAGTAAGCACATCATCATGATTTGAGCACAGACCTTGTACATATTCCATCACTTCCTCCTTTATCTCCCTCTTAGTTTCCCTCCGTCTCTTCTTAATTTCACTCACCCCCTCTTCCACATTCTCTAATTTTTGCTTCACCTCTTTCATTTCCCGGTGCGCCCCCTCAATTTCGTCCTCTAAGGTCACTTTGATCGTTTCTATGTGTGTCCTCACCTCCCGTTCTTTCGTCTCCATTGCCTCTATTACCTCGTCCAACCTCTTTGTCAACCCCTCATGTACCATCTGACATTCCCTCTGTCGCTATGAGTTCTTTCTTTATCTCCTTCTGCGTCGCCTTTAACCCCCCGATTATCGCAGTGTTCTTCTCCACTTGCTCCACTAATTCCTTTTGTCCCACCGTCAGCTGCCCTACTCCCCTCGTCAGATCCTCTATTCCCCCCTGTAACCTAGCCGTACTATTTCTCACCTCTTTCTCCATACGCTCCTCACCTCGCTTTACCTCCTCGCGTACCCCCGCGACCTCCTCACCCACACCTCGTCTGATCTCCTCCCCCATTTCTCCCATCACTTTGGTAGATGCTGCCCTCGTCTGTTCCAAATCATTCCTCTGGGCATCCAATTTGGTTTCTAACCCGATTTTCACCTCCTCTATCTGATCTCCCATTTGTTTAATTTCCCAGGCGGATTGCTCCCCTATTTCCCTTAATTTGCCTGCCATGGTGTTTTCTAACCCCCCTAACCCATTCTTCACCCCTCTCATCTGGTTCTCCTGGGCAGCCATTCTATTTTCCAACCCCGTTAACCCCTCCTTCATTTCCCAAATTTGATTACCCATGTCTTCTAGTTGGCCCCCCAATTTACCTTCGAGCCCCCCGATTTGGCTTTCTAATCCCGCAAATTTATTGTCTAAACCCTCAAATTTATTGTCTAAACCCTCCAATTTGCTGTCTAACTTCCCAATTTGGGCACTAGTACCCCTTGCTTCGTCCCTCATTGCCCCCAATTGCTCACTGGTACCCCGCGCTTCGTCCCTCATTGTCCCCAATTTCTCACTGGTACCCTGCGCTTCATCCCTCATTGCTCTGATTTCCGCCCTTGATTTGTCCCCCTGCAGGTTCAGGGACGCCTGCATTTGTGCCATAAATTGCTCCATGAGGGCCTGCATTTGGACCATCCCCATTGGTGCAGCGGGCGTGGCCGCCGCAACCATGTGCGAGCCGCCATTTTGTGCGCCTCCAACCTCGTGCGTGGCGTCGCCATTTTGTGCGCCTGAAACCTCTACAACCACATCCTCACTGCTCTCCTCCTCCATCGTTACTCCCACCTCCTCCCTGGGGTCCTGGGTTGATTCTAACCCCTCCTCTAATTCACCCACCAGCATCCGATCGCCTTGACTATCCATGGCACGATTTTAAATTTAGGATATTATAAATAAAAATTTTATACCACTCGTAATTTGAGTGCGCTAATCGCACTTCAGGTCCGAATCCCACTCCTGGCACCAATTGTTACGGCCAATAGCACAATTGGTGTCCAAAATTTGGGCTAAATAAATTTAATCCCAGGTTCGAATCCCACTCCTGACACCAATTGTTACGGATCTCTACGTCGGCCTTTTTCCCCTTAAGAAGGGGGGATTAACCCCCTTGTGTATGACTGACCGACGTGAGTCCTGAAGTTGCCCAAGCTCCCTCCGGAGAGGCAGGTGAGCAACCTCGTTCGCGACCGCGGACAAGATGTTAATTGCCGAGCGGATTAGCAGCCGTGGCACGAACCATTAGCAAGTAACTGACCCGATTCTTACACGTTGGCCAAAATCGCGCCACAGGTGTTCAATGTGGAAACCTCAAAGACGAACGGATGTGAAGAAGAAGAAGGCAAAAGCAGGAAGAACAAATATGATTTATTACTACTATTATGTACACAATGAAAAGTAACCAAGGAGAAGGAAAGATAAGAAAATAAAGACAGAAGGATGGAAGGACCAGAAGACACAGTGCAATATTAACTTACCTAAACAGTCTTACTTATACCCCCAGGACAACACAGAAGATGGATGACAATCAGACTTACACAGGGAATGAAGGCAGGGATGAATGGCACGAATGGCTGGAAGGAGAGGAAGGTTCAGTTGGAGCAGGAGAATGGTCGGGCCGGGAGTGAGCAGCCGCCGCCCCTCTGCAGGCGTGTTCGCACGGCGGCGTCGCTTTGTAGCCGTGGCCGAGAACGGCTTGCGACGCTCAAAGCTGCTGTGGTCAAAACTGCCGTTGGTTCAGCTCCGGTTTGTTCAAACCTGCTGTTTGCTCAAAGCTGCGGTAAACTCCTTTTGATGAACTTCTCCCTTCTCTCTTACTCTCAGCAACAACCACCGGTGGACTCTCTGACGCATCTGAACTCTTCTCAATCATCTCGGTGGGGGCGTCGCGTGACGGGTTATATAGGCCACACCCTCGAATCTCCGCGAACCTCCCCGATTGTTCTTTCTCCGCCCTCTCAAGCCAAACCCCTCGTGCTTGATTGGTCGGCAAGGGCTGGCTCACTCCTCCTTCCGATGACGAGGGCGGAGACACGCCTTTCTTCTCCGAACCGACCGCGTGTTCAATGGAGGGCGAATGCAGTTGGCAATTGCGGACAAATGGGGAATTGAAAGGGGATCTATCTTATTTGAATTCGGTGCAATGTAGAGTCAACTAATGGGAAACACAGCCTTAAACTAATACACATAATAAAGAAATAACTATTTAGAAGGGTATATGGTGGCCTGCGTGTATGTATATGGACTAACTAAGAGGACGACCTTTGACCTTTACACACAACGTGGAGATATTTACAAGAATTCATTACACTTACAGAGGGTGATATTTACAACAATTACACAGGATTCTCAAATCCGCAACAATATACATATATTGTTGCGGTTTTAGAACCCACACTTTTGTAAATAAATACTCACTTGTAAATATGACATTAAAGGTTAAAGGTAGCACCCTTAGTTAGGCCACAGCAACACGTAGGTCACCATAGGAATTCCAGTTATTTCATTATTATGTGTTAGTTAAGGCTGTGTTTCCAATAGTTGAATCTGCGTTGCATCAATCAAATAAGGAGTAGGCCCTTTCGTCCATTTTGCAACCTCCCTCTCCAAGCGCCGCCATTACGCGCCTTGTTAGCAGCGTTTGCTGCCCTTGAGCTGAAGCTCGTTCAAATGACGCCATTAACCATGCGGTCAGGTTCGAGGAAGAAGGGGGCGGGACGCCAAGAAGAGGGTGTGGCCACGTCAACTCACCATCAGGGTGTGGCCGGTAAGCACTCACCAACCAACCAGGGCTGAGGTGAGATCGCTGGCGGGCGTAGTTTTGGAGCGCGCGGAGTGATCTTGGCTCACGTTATATAAGCGCGAGCGCAAAGCCCTATTACGGACTTGCACGGACTTCTTCTTTTGGTGGACTTGATGAGAGAGCACTGAGTGCATTGCAAAAGCCTATACGGAGCGCACATTGGCAAAGGAGGACTCACTCGCTGGCGCTGAATGAGAACTTGAGAGAGAGAGCGTTTTACACGACCATACGTTTATTATGTACAAAGGACACCAGCCCTCCCCCCCCCCCCCCCCCCCCCGCCATATGTAAGGTCCAGTCGCATTCCAACTACGCGCGGAGCTGCCTGCCGGGTTTCGCCCGTGTGACCGGAGCCTGGACCCCATCGCCTGGACCATCCACCTGGACCTTCCACCCTACCAGCTACAATCTCCGTGTGAGTGTGTCTGTTTGTCTGGGGTCATAGAATAAGACTGTAATAAGACTGCCCTGTGTCCTGCTTCTTCTTCTTCTTCCTGTACATCCTTTCGTTTCCTCTTCTTTCTGTATATCTGAAAATAAATTACCTTGTTCTTTCTTGGTTTTCCCTAATCCGATCGCATCCGTACTTTCTCTCAATTGAGTACCTGTGGCACGATTAGGAACCGCTCAGAATCGGGTTTAGTCTTTGTTAATAACTCGGATCGCGGATTGCTAACCGCTCGGCATTATCCATCGTATCCGTGGTTCGAGCGGGAGTTATTTCCCTGCTTTACGGTCGGGTTAGTAAGTAGGTATTTGGGACTACCTTGACCAATGACCCTAGCTAATTCCGACCGGAAGGAGCGTTATAACTTCCAAGGACTCGGGACGGCCAGCTAAAAGGACAAGGGGATTAACCACCCCATGATAAGGGGAGCGCCGACTCCCGAGATCCGTAACAATATATATATATATATATGTATAACATAAAGTCCTGGGCAGCTGGCATGGTTTTGTTTAACACTACAAATCGTTACCTTTCAGGTTTCCAAGGTTGATGGCCCTTCCTTGGGGATTGTGCTTGCTCATCTTAATTACCCTACACACTGAAGCGAAAAGTGGGGTTAGCATAGCAATTGGTTCACTTTGTTTGTCTGTCCACAAATATCAGTTTAGGATTGAGGAACAACTTCATTCCAGTTGAATGTCATATTTTGAACACGAAACGGGAAACGAACCAGTTGTTTAGCAGTACTTTGACTCTGAATTTGTCACAATTGCATATGCACAGAGAAGAGAGAATTTTTACGGCGTAGCCCATCGGGCAGAGCCGTCTAGAACAGTGTTTGTCCATCTGTATGTATGTATGTATGTCCCCTCAAACGTATACTAATCAGAGCTGAGAATCTGGTCACATGTCAGGGTGATGCGATTACGTCTGATGTCATTACGGCTGTGCAGCGGCTGACTCTCCACACACCGCCGTTTTGATGTATATGCCGTTCATGTCGAACATATCGTCGAACCTGTCATATATCACAATCGCCATTCTCTACCTTTACGTTTTTCATTCATTGTGAAACACAAACAAACCGATTGTTAAAATGACCATCAAATATCGAAAGCATCGGCATTACGTCTCTTCCAACAATACCGTACGGTACGTATAGGCCTTAGACGTTATGCTTCACATTCGGACCGCTTCGGACAAATTAAGCCCAGGTTTCTTAATACAGTAGTGTATCGTTTTCGTGGTATCGTTTTCGTAATAATAATAATAATAATAATAATATAGTGAATATAACCATAATACTTTAATTCCAATGTCGTGAATGGAAGGTTAATGGATTGAAGCGGTTTATGGTCCATGATCAGTGATAAGCGTTGTTCAGCACTAATCTTACTATAATTCACCAAATGGCTGTCTGTCTGTTCCCAGGTACCGCAAAAACGGCTGAACCGATAGCAACAAAATTTTGGGTGGGTAATCCTGTGACCCCCTGGAGTAAAATTGGCTATATTGTTTTCCCAATTTTCCAATTTTTCCAAACACGATGGAATAATATTTACCGATATGAACAGTGATGTGGCTTTTATTGAAATTCTACAAATGCTGTTTCGATTTTGATGATATGCGTGTGATATGATTTAACGGATGTTCATATAAATCGTTTAAAATAAATCGTTTGTACCGGCAAAACAAGTACGGCGTGGCCCGTAGGGTTTGGCGGTGGAGGTAATGACAGTTATCAATGCAAACTGAGATTGGTGGGTTGTTTTTGGGAGAAGGCAGTCCCTGGTGGGTTGTTTGTGGGAGAAGACAGTCCCTGGTGGGTTGTTTTTGGGAGAAGGCAGTCCCTGGTGGGTTGTTTGTGGGAGAAGGCAGTCCCTGGTGGGTTGTTTTTGGGAGAAGGCAGTCCCTGGTGGGTTGTTTGTGGGAGAAGGCAGTCCCTGGTGGGTTGTTTGTGGGAGAAGACAGTCCCTGGTGGGTTGTTTGTGGGAGAAGACAGTCCCTGGTGGGTTGTTTGTGGGAGAAGGCAGTCCCTGGTGGGTTGTTTGTGGGAGAAGGCAGTCCCTGGTGGGTTGTTTTTGGGAGAAGACAGTCCCTGGTGGGTTGTTTTTGGGAGAAGGCTGTCCCTGGTGGGTTGTTTTTGGGAGAAGACAGTCCCTGGTGGGTAGTTTTTGGGAGAAGGCAGTGCCTGGTGGGTTGTTTTTGGGAGAAGGCAGTCCCTGGTGGGTTGTTTGTGGGAGAAGGCAGTCCCTGGTGGGTTGTTTTTGGGAGAAGACAGTCCATGGTGGGTTGTTTGTGGGAGAAGGCAGTCCCTGGTGGGTTGTTTTTGGGAGAAGACAGTCCCTGGTGGGTAGTTTTTGGGAGAAGGTAGTCCCTGGTGGGTTGTTTGTGGGAGAAGACAGTCCCTGGTGGGTTGTTTGTGGGAGAAGGCAGTCCCTGGTGGGTCGTTTTTGGGAGAAGACAGTCCCTGGTGGGTCGTTTTTGGGAGAAGATAGTCCCTGGTGGGTTGTTTTTGGGAGAAGACAGTCCCTGATGGGTTGTTTTTGGGAGAAGACAGTCCCTGGTGGGTAGTTTTTGGGAGAAGGCAGTGCCTGGTGGGTTGTTTTTGGGAGAAGACAGTCCCTTGTGGGTTGTTTTTGGGAGAAGGCAGTCCCTGGTGGGTTGTTTTTGGGAGAAGGCAGTCCCTGGTGGGTTGATTTTGGGAGAAGGCAGTCCCTGGTGGGTTGATTTTGGGAGAAGGCAGTCCCTGGTGGGTTGTTTTTGGGAGAAGGCAGTCCCTGGTGGGTTGTTTTTGGGAGAAGGCAGTCCCTGGTGGGTTGTTTTTGGGAGAATGAAGTCCCTGGTGGGTTGTTTTTGGGAGAAGATAGTCCCTGGTGGGTTGTTTTTGGGAGAAGACAGTCCCTGGTGGGTTGTTTTTGGGAGAAGACAGTCCCTGGTGGATAGTTTTTGGGAGAAGGCAGTGCCTGGTGGGTTGTATTTGGGAGAAGACGGTCCCTCGTGGGTTGTTTTTGGGAGAAGGCAGTCCCTGGTGGGTAGATTTTGGGAGAAGGCAGAAGCCTTCAATTTCTGATATTTTGCCTTTTCATTTGGGCCTCCCAATTGAAGCCCGCCCATAGGGCGGGTGCCGTTGCTCGTATTAATAACCGAGGAAGTAAGGAATTCACCTCGGTTTTTTTATAGTAATATCATTTTCGAAATAATGATAACGTAACGTTAATATGATAGTAAATGTAACCATAACACTGTAATCCTAATGTCGTGAATGGAAAGTTAATGGATTGAAGCAGTGTATGGTTCATGATCAGTGATGAGCGTTGTTCGGCACTAATATTAATAACCGAGGAAGTAAGGAATTCACCTCGGTTTTTTGATAGTAATATCATTTTTGAAATAATGATAATGTAACGTTAATATTTTTGTAAATATAATCATAACACTAATCCCTTCATCATGACTGCAAACGTACTGGAAGTTAAAATATATCATGTTCTACATATTATAGAAGCGGCAGTTTTGTGTCCGTTACGTCATTACGTCTATGATGTCATTATGACGGCTGCTCCACTGACCGACATTTTAATTTACTAGTAGGCCGACACCTGCTCACTACGGGAGCTGCAGAAAGGGTCATTCCTCTTTGGGGTATATAGATTACAGTCAATCTATGGTCGGGTCTCAAGAACATTGGGTGTGTGTTCATTTACCAAGTTTATTGTGGAGAGATCGCCAAGTGGTTTAAGCATTCGAGCAAGCACGCCATTCAAAACCATTAAGGAACAGCTGGCTTGGCAACGCTAGCTAGCTGCTTGGGAAATGAGCACACCTCCAAACCTTGTGGGGTATATAGATTACAGTAGATCTTCCCTCAGTTCTGTAAGTAAAACTTACCTCATGGATGTCGAGATTCCTCCAAATTTCTTTGTTTAATTTTATAAGCAGCATTAACGACTGTTTGAAAAGCTAACAATATGTGTTTGTGGTTTATAATATTTGACAAGCCCCACTACGCCACTGTTAGACTTTTGGTCTTATTTTTACTCTGTCTGCCTGTCTAGTAGTCAAACAAAATTGAAGATCATTCCAAACAGGAAACATTGTTTTTATCAACATAAAATACACAAAAACAACACGCATGAAGAACTAATGTAACGTGTTAAGTAAGGTTACGTAAAATATGCTACGGAAACTTCCAGAAAAAAGTTTCTACAACCTTTAAAAACTTTATTTTGTTTCAACTGAATCATTTACTTGAACACTGTAAAACACAAACTGCCTTATTGGCACATTCAAAAACCTTTTGTTTAACAGTACTTGAATAAAATATTACTCCATTTTACATCATCTCAAACAATTAAATTTGCTGGTCGCAGACTCCGCCCATGTCCTTTTTTTTTTGTCAAGACTGCGCATGGTAACGTGTTCTATGAATTCTCTAGTTTCCTCAGGATTTGATTTGGTTTTCTTCTTCTTTGTCTTCCTTATAGTTCCATCGTGTTCTTTCCTTTTCTTTTTCAAAAATGGCTCTGTCTGTTCCCAGGTACCGCAAAAACGGCTGAACCGATAGCAACAAAATTTTGGGTGGGTAATCCTGGGACCCCCTAGAGTAAAATTGGCTATATTGTTTTCCCAATTTTCCAATTTTTCCAATTTCCAATTTTCCAGTTTTTCCAAACACGATGGAATAATATTTACTGATATGAACAGTGATGTGGCTTTTATTGAAATCCTACAAATACTGTTTAGATGTTGATGATTTTCGTGTGATATGATTTAACAGATGTTTATATAAATCGTTTAAAATAAAAAAGCCTTCAATTTCTGATATTTTGCCTTTTCATTTTGGCCTCCCAATTGAAGCCCCGCCCATGGGGCGGGTACCGTTGCTAGTATTAATAACCGAGGAAGTAAGGAATTCGCATAGGTTTTTTGATAGTAATATCATTTTCGAAATAAAGATAACGTAACGTTAATATTATAGTAAATCTAATCATAACACTTTAATCCCAATGTCTTGAATGGAAAGTTAATGGATTGAAGCGGTGTATGGTTCATGATCAGTGATGAGCGTTGTTCGGCACTAATGTTAATAACCGAGGAAGTAAGGAATTCACCTCGATTTTTTGATAGTAATATCATTTTCGAAATAATGATAACGTAACGTTAATGTTATAGTAAATAATATCATAACACTAATCCCTTCGTAGTGACTGCAAACGTACTGGAAGTTAAAATATATCATGTTCTACATATTATAGAAGCGGCAGTTTTGTGTCTGTTACATCATTACGCCTATGATGACATTATGATGGCTGCTCCGCTGACCGACATTTTAATTTACTAGTAGGCCGACACTAGTAGGCCGACACAATCGGTTGTTGTTGTGGCTGCACTACAAATATACTCATTCGTTTCGGGATTGGTAGAGGTGGTATAATGTTCACAGGTACGAAATGTATTCATGCAATTTTCTTTTTTTGTTCCTACATTAACAGACTATTGTTGTGGTGCCACCTTCAGGCAGAATGATTTTCTGCCACAGGTGTCACCAGGCAATTACGAGTTGAACCCTCTATTGAACTTCCGGGCTATAAACTGGGAGCCTTTTGTTCTTGCTGGAATCATTATTATTTTCTTTCTGCCAAATCTTGTCACTCGTATTTCTCAAAAACTGCTACTCTCATAACCTTGAAACTTCACCACAAGTTATTCCAACTCCTCAGATCTAGTGCTGACGTTATATTTCAATGGTACTGATTGGCGGAAAAGCTTGGTGGCCATGTTGGATTAATGATTTTTTTCAAAGTCATTTTCAAGATCTACTTCTCCAGAGACGACTGAATAAGTTGATAAAAAACGTTCAAATAAATCGTCAATGGATTGGTGCGCTTCATGTTTGCAAAGGGGAAGTATCTCGGTAAAATGATATAGCCGCCTTGGAGCAACATTGTCTGTTTTTCGACAAATTGATGAATTGTTTTGAGAAAAATTGATATAAATAGGTTATACTGATTATGACTTGAATACTTTACCATATCCCATGATTCCTACCTTAGCAACCAATATGGCATCCATAGTAACTCAGACATTAATACCAATTCAGACAAGAACTGATTTTCATTGGTTTGTGGTATAAGTTATTTTTAAAATGCTAAATTTGGTGGTGTCTCATGGTTCCTTATCTCAACACTAGATGTTATTGCTTGGAAGCCTTGAAAGTTTCTTGCAACTCTAATTTATGACTCACACCGTGGCAAA
This sequence comes from Myxine glutinosa, assembly GCF_964187855.1. Lineage (NCBI taxonomy): Eukaryota > Metazoa > Chordata > Myxini > Myxiniformes > Myxinidae > Myxine > Myxine glutinosa. Next base: position 56,194,921 of record NC_136264.1, on the reverse strand, counting down.
ACAAAATGGAGAAGATTGTCGTGGGGACCGCAAGGCTAACCCCCACTCTAGCAGGGAAAATGGTCTTAAAATGCATGTTGTACACTGTGGCCTTAGGCCAAGCACATGATTATTGTGATGATCCCGTATGTGTGTGTTTCTCAGCAGATTAACTGGACAATGAAGGCAGCTAGAATGGCCAACTTTGACACAAAGCTTCATGTTGTGAATGTCTCAGAAATGCTTAACTTTGAGCTCCAAGAAAAACCTATCTTTTAATTTAGAGCAGGACTATATTTACTCATGCCGCGGTCATAGGCCGTGCATTACTATTGCGATAATCGTGTCTGTATGTGTATAAAATGAAGCTCTCGGCCAAACTTAGCAATTCTTGCTGCTCATATTGTTGAGTTATTCTGGTGACAAACAGGCAAACACAAAGATGTTTTGATCACAATACTCATATGCCATGCAGAGACAGGAAGCAGGTCCAAAGAGCTCAACAGACTGGAGTTGAGAGGGATAGAGAGGCGACTTTCACAGGTTTTACGATCTCTGTTGAAATCAGCAGCAGCCGTGACCAAGGAGCAGAAACAGCTGAGACCGACCAGGGTAGAAGTCAATGTCTGAAGCCAGAGTAAATGAGATGACTGCAGAGTAAAAAGTTGTGGTTTTAAAAAGGTACCAACAAAGCTACACAAAATGAATATACACCACAACATAGGCAGTTTCTCCCCATCCTCAGAGGTTAGGGGGCTAAAATTATTTTGCGTCCATGAGTACCTTGAGCACGTATGCAAATTTTGAAGGAAATTGACTGAGCAGTTTTTGATTTTGAAGTTAGAGGCCATTCATAATAAAACCAAACATTAATACAGACAAATCCTGGTTTGAGAACGAGTTGCGTTCCTGGACCCTGTTCTCAAAGCGAAATGGTTTTCAAACAGGGACACACTAGAATTTGATCGAAACCAACATATAAAACACCATATTAATAGATAAAACCATGTAAATCGTCATTAAGGAGGATTTTTTTTTTAAACCATGGAGTGTAATGAAGTTATTATTGAAGTCGGTACAGCACAATAATACATGCATATGGATATAAAACAATACAAACGCACTTAAATGAATCAAAATGTACATCGATCAGCCAGTCATGCAGACGAAAATGACATCTGTAGCGGACATTTTCAAACCGAACATCCTCAAACCATGAGTTGTCTGTACCCAAAACAGTAAATTATAAAACTGTAATAGAAACCAAAACTGCAAGTCATAATAAGAGAATGAACCAAATGGAAGAAATGTGCCATCTCTACATACTCGGAACATGCCTGCAGTGAGTTAGTTTACTTATAAAATTTTTGTTCTCGCAAATCAAATTACAAAACAACCGTAACTTATAAGAAGAGAGACGACGGCGTGAGCCAGCTTCACCCACAAGTGCATTATAGTTACTAGCAACGGTACCCGCCCTATGGGCGGGGCTTCAATTGGGAGGCCCAAATGAAAAGGCTAAATATCAGAAATTGAAGGCTTTTTTTCTTTTAAACGATTTATATAAACATCCGTTAAATCTCGATCGGTGCGGCCATTTGTGCGGCACCCGGGAAAATAACGTCATGCGGGAGCAAGTATCAGCGGGATGTGGCAGTGTGCGAGTCCACGTTTCTGATCCTCCATGCTGAAGTAGCCCACCACTTCTCCAAGCATTCCGCTCTTCAGATCCGCCATGACAGATTTAAGTTTGATACTGAAGACGCGTGCAGTTAGTACTCCCGATGTTGTATGTACTCCCGTGTCCTCTAACAACCCGTGTCCTTATAAAAGGTCTTTGTCCGAGGTCACCGAGTTTGATCGGTGCAGCCGTTTGTGCGGCACCCGGGAAAACAACATCGTCAGAATGAGAACATCGTCACAATGAACGTTATGCAAACGCGAATGTTAGCAACGGTACCCGCCCTACGGGCGGGGCTTCAATTGGGAAGCCCAAATTAAAAGGTAAAATATCAGAAATTGAAGGTTTTTTTTATTTTAAACGATTCATATAAACATCCGTTAAATCATATCACACGCAAATCATCAAAATCTAAACAGTATCTTAATATAATTCACCAAATGTCCCACAGTGATCGATACACTATGATCGTGATGGTCGTGGTCGTGAATCGTGATCGATAATTGTGTTCACAATCGCTATGTCGTATGTACTCCCGATACGTGTTTCCTTCAGTTGGAATGGGTTAGAATTCTCTCAAGCAGGGATTCAACCCATGTCCTGATCGTTGCAGGTGCAGCTGTGCAGCGATCGGTGCAGCCATTTGTGCGCGCACCCAGAAAAACAACATCGTCACAATGAGAACAATGAACGTTATGTGAACGTGAATGTTAAGCGTGAGTCCAAACGTGAGAATGCTGGAGACAAAGCTGAAATTGGGAAAACTAAATAGCCAATTTACTCCTGGAGATCCCAGGATTACCCACCCAAAATATCTTTGCGATCGGTTCAGCAGTTTTTACGGTACCTTCGAACAGACCGACCGACAGACAGACAGACAGACGGACGGACGGACGGAGATTTGGTGAATTATAGTAAGATTAAGCCTCGCCTCTCGGATAGGGGAGGCTTATTGCTGTTGTAGGGTTTGTTTCTACAATTTTCTACAAAAACCCCAATTTTTAGTGCTACCTCAGGGTTTCTTGGACCCCTAGGCGAGGAGTATTAAACCACCATTTAGATTTTGGGTTTTTTTCTTTCTTCTTTTTCTGCTAATGTATGAGATTTATCTCAGAGCTGGCTGAGACTTTCGGGATGAAATTTAGCATCGATAATGGGTATTTAAATTATACGGCATTGACATTTTGGACATTGACTTAATTTTAATAGTGGACATGTTAAGTGCTAAAAATAGGGTGCTGACCAAGTCATGATGAAAAGGTCCCTTTGGCATAAAAGTTCCTTAGTGCCCTAGGAACAAAATTGTCCAAAGACACAAGTTGTATCTTAAAATCCAAGATGGCCGCTGTCAGCTATCTTGGAAAACATGGCCAACCCATAGCCCAGGAAGCCCTTGTCATATAAACTATTATGATGTTTCCCAGCGAATTTGAGGTCACCCGACCCAATTTCTTGGCATCACTTCTGCATTTCAGATGCATTAAAAGGTCAAATTGGGGAAAAATTCAAATTCTAACAATATTTCTTGGTTTCATACCATTATTTATTGGTTTTCACATACAGAACACAATGTTTGGTCAGGTAATTTTAGGTAAGAAGATTGTTCCTCATGGTATATCTAAATAGTACAATAGTACAATACTCGACCAATAACTAGCCGAATCAAATATACAATCACACATTGTAGTAAGTGTAAGCATTCACATTCAGCACACACACACATGTGCACATTAAGCTAAGTCCTCTATCTAACTATCTAACTCAGCTAATTCCTCATCTGTACCTCACACATCGTTCCAGTGTTGGAGCATGAACGTTTACAGCTACAGAGAAACATGCATGGCTGCCCCTGCACGCAGCACTTACAAGGAGCCCTACAGTCCGTCTTACACTGGCAAATGGCAAGCTGTGGCAAGTTTCGTGAAATGGTGGGAGTTGTGGTAGATCTCTGGATAGATCATCATCGAAAACAAGAGACCAGCATCGGTTCATTTTTACTGCCTTGATGTCAGGAATGATGCGCTCAATATCCTCTCTAAGGCATGTTGTATTACATTTGATGTCAGGAAAATCGAGAGCAGCAAGGTGCTTGTCATAGAGGGTCGTCTAGTGAGCCTTTGCTAGCGACTTCCCTGAACCACGGTTATCTTCAATGAAGTCAAGTAACTCATTGAGACCATGTGCTCGCATCACCTGAGTGTTATGACTCAGTCATGTCGCGTCCAACCTTCTCCACTTTCCTGTACAGCTGAGTCAGGCACGCGGGATGATAAACAGCATCAATAGCGATCAAGTCACTAGCAAAAAGTTTACACAACAGACGTTTGTCACCTAACACTTGAGCACAATCCTTGACTTTCTTATCCAAGCCAAGAGTAGCAGCCTTCCTCAGCTCTTTCTTGTTGCGCACTTCGTCACAAAAGAGACATGGAGTGTCGACTGGTTCGCTGAAACATGTAGAGGGTGAGGGTGAGGCCTGTGTAATGGACCTGGCACCACTGTTCATGCGGCGAGTTTTCACTGGGCTAACTGACTTGGCTTTGATGCTTATTGCTCGCTCTCTCCACTTTTTGATTGTCGACAACATTCCTGCAAGATTTGTGCCACACTACTTGATGAAACATCATCAGCTGCACTATATTCTGAGTACTACTACCACCACCACCACCATCACCGCCAATGTTATCTACGACGACAAAGTCAGGCAGTTCACCAAATTCCTTAAGTTCCTGGATATTGTCCACAACTTCTTTGTAAGTGGCTGAAAGTCTTTGAGAGTTGGTTCTCAATTTCACAGATGGATGATGAGGGATCCATAGTTGGTTTATTTATTTCGTCTGATTGACATATGTAACATAAGCTCCAGTCACGAGTGTCCATGTTTTACAGTTGCCAGTATTCATTTTGGATTGGTCACTTTGAATCTGAAACATAGAAACGTATTGTTGCGGTCCGCGGATTAGGATGTTATTTTTACCGAGCGGAGGTATAACCGCGGCCGAACAGTTGTTCCCCGACTAAACCCGATTTACCCAAACGTTGGCCGTATCGCGCCACCGCTATTCAATCGGGAAAAGACTAAGACGACACGGATGTGAAGAAAAGGAAGACGAAGGCAAAGAAAGGTTTGAAATACGATTACTATTTATTACTATTTACAGGCTCAAAGTAACCAAGGAGAAGGAAAGATAATAAAATAATATACAGAAGCTTTTAGAGACACAGGGAAAATACTAGCTTATACAGACTTAATTATCTACCCAGGACAGAACAAACAAAGACGACTCACATGGGGAATGATGATAGGAATTGGCTGGAAGGAGGTGTGTGGCTGGAGGGGGAGGACGGCACGGAGCTAGCTGGAGCTTGATCCCGCACGGGACGTCGGGCTGGACCTCTACGGCCGCTGATGCCACCGAGCCTGTCGTGTGTGCGGGATCACGGGTCGGAGCTGCTTGGTGGAGCCGACGCGCTGGTGGGGGGTCTGGCGTGACGGGTTCTCTCCTCTCTCTTTCTTGGTCCAACCACTCTTTCTCCACCGACAACTCAACGCAACCACTCAACGCAACCACTGACCACCCCTGACGACCAACTCAGCTCTTGTCATGGACCTCTCTACGTGCTCTGTTCTGAGCCTTTCAGCTCCCCTCTTGGACTCATCTCTTTGGGGGACACCCCGCGGCGGGTTATATAGGCCCCGCCCCTCAACCTTTGCAAACCTCCCCCAAACGCTCTTCCTCCGCCCTCTCAAACCAAACCCCTCGTGCTCGGTTGGTTGTTCGGGGCTGGCTCACTCCTCCCCTCTATGACGAGGTGGAGACACGCCCTTCTTTCCCAACCCTGCCTTGTGGCCAATGGTGGTTGAAGAAAACCGCCCAAAATGCAGTTGGCCATTGAAATGAAATGAAAGGGGATCTACCCTTATTTCACTTGGTACAATGGAGTATTTAAATTAATGGGAGACACAGCCTTACCCTAAGACACATAATAAGATATAAGCTACTGAACAAGGGTTTTATCGAGTCCTGCAATGTGGTGTTTCATGGAATAACTACCGAGACGCCCTTTGACCTTTACACTACGGAGGTATTTACAAGGATCATGACATTTACAAAGGGTGATCTTTACAACAATTTACACTACAACAACAACAACAAAAAAAACATTCTCATATCCACAACACTGCACCCTCCTCCTCTTAGGCACGTCCCGGGCCTACAACTTAAATTTAGTGTGACACGTAGGTGTAGTTCCCTCTACTTTTAACCTGACCCTGAGTGCGACAGTTTTAAAACATAAATAAATGTGTCCCGCTGCTCCATTGCACCCTGCCTAACAGACTTACGCCCACAGTTAACCGAATTGCGGAATGGTCTTCAAACTATACACTGACGGTGGGGAGCATTATTTACAATTGACGCTACTTTTATTTACAAAACTAACCCAGGACCTGTAATTGTTCTTTCTGGGGGGGGGAGACAGTCTGCTCTGCATCGACGCACCATTAAAGCACCCTAACGCAGCAATACACCCTCAAGCACCAATCGGTGCACAGTCATCATTGTTCATCACTGTTCATGAATAATCAAAATAAACCAACAACCCCTAACCCTGCAGGTGATCTCTTGCTCTTCGACTCCCTCTGCTGGCTATTATTATTTCTTCCAGTTGTTGTCTTTTTTTCCTTTGCTGGCGGCCTATTTGAACTGAAAATGAAATGCACCCAACGTGTCCTTTTTTTATTTATTTTATTTATGGCCCACAGGGCCGACTAGTGTGGTTCGCCTGTGGGGCATCGGTGCCCTGTGGCCAAGGTCCGCCAGCAAGATTTCGGGCCCTCATGGCCGGTTCCAGCAGAGGGGCCATGCCCCAACCCATGGGGTCCATAAGTGGTGCTCGGCCACAGACATGTGGTCCATCATGTGGTGCATCGATGCAGACAGCTGGTTCTGGGAGTTCCAGGCGCACAATTGCGGACTCACGCACGCTCCCCTCGGCGCCCAATGGCGCACAGGTCATGTGGGAGACAAAAGGGGGAAGACAAATGAGCGAGGGGTAAGGTCACAAGGGTACACATCAAACAAGGCAATGCAAGGCGAAATGCGTACGGAGGGCGAAGTGAGAAAGCTCGTCCCTACCGTACGTCACCCCCCCTGTCACCTACACTACCCTTGCCCTTACCCCATATGTACAAAAATCTACACATTTACAAATTCGTCACTACTGTCACGTCTTCCCCATATTTCCCTTACACCAAATTCATCTCCACAATCCCTCTAGCCAAAATTTGCCATCACCCAATTCATCACCAATCCTCATAAGGAGGGAGAGATGGAACACAAAGCACAATGTCTCACCCACGTCATGATGTGTCTCACAATCCAAAACATTTGCACATAAAAAATAATCAAACATGGCATGGTGTGGAGGTACCTGTCACCTCAGGTGAGTGGATGTAGATGGTGCGAGGAGACTTCAATCCTAACTATCCTCTAAATGACATTAACACGCGTTACACTACCCGGGGTCTTTCCCTGCCAATCCATTGGCCACTTACACTATGGGTTCTAAAAACCAATTCCCATTGACCAAACTGTGGTGCTGCTCAATTTGGGGTCTCACTCCCCCGATTCATGTCCTGGTGCCCTTGCACAATTTCTGGGCTGTGACGTGTAGCTCTCCCAGCAGGTCTACCCACCTGCACACCTCCACCACTGTAGTTGCCACCCGAGCTTACCTAGCTCCTCACCCTAACCTATCTATTTGGGGAAGGCCCCTCCTGGCTCTGTCACCTCTTGGTGCCCTCTGGCACTGGGCTACCCGGGTCCGTCCTCAGGATCCTCGGGCCCCATCCACAACAACTCTACCGGCTCCCAGAGCCCACCTGCGGCCTCACCTGGCCGACATCCTCATAGTGGTGGAGTGCCCAAACCAACTACACACACTAACAGGCTACACGCCCACGCCCAGCCATTTCCACAACACTAATGCACCCATCCAAACATCATTCTTCCACCCGCACCACAGATGCCAATATCCAACCACAATTTACCTATACCCTCTACCTAACACTTACACTACCTGCCCCGGGTATTCGTGATGGGGGTCTATCCTTCCCCCATTCACACCTTCGCACCATCCACTCCACTCCATTGTTTCCATCATACTCACTCCACGACCATCCATTCCAATACTCCATATACTCCACACTCCAGGTAATCCATACAATCATTCTCCATTCACCTGTAGTTGCACACCTGTGCAATCACACCTGGTGCCACCTGCACCCTCCTCCTCTTCCTGGACCATTTGGTCAACACGACTCATCTCACTATCACTCACTCAAACACTGTTCCATACACCTGTCCAGTTGCACACCTGTGCAATCACACCTGTTCCTTACACACTTTTCACAATACACTTCCAATCCTCAAACACACGGCATCATCTCATCTAACTACTCCCCTCTGGAACTTGCGCTTCCCAGTCGTCCCTTTAAACTATTGCGCTCCCACGTCATTATCATCCACTCTAATCTACCTGCGTCCCCACTACAGGTGTCATTGTCACTAACTAACCTTAACGTTACCTAATGTCAATCTCTAGATCCCTACACACGATATATCCTAACCCACCCGGGCTAGTTTTCACTGCCATCAACCCCATAAATCTAGAGCTCCTTTGCCCCCCTCTGTGAGGGATGGTGGATTGGCCATCCCCTCACATGGGGCATCTCTTACTATTAATTTTGCTCGTCCAATTTCCACAAATCAAAAATTTTCCAATTACTGCCAAGTCTACTCACTTTTCTAAATTTCGTATCAAATCACTATTACTATTACCATCATCACAGTCCGCTATATCCTAGCCTCGGTGCGTCATGACATCATTAAACTCGGCTTCGCAAAGCCGAGCAATGAATTTGGGTGGTTTGGTCGCCTGCAGGTTGAATCCGTCCGGCTTTCGGTTCAAGGGAGGTGGTTTGGTCGGGCCGAGATTCCACGCACCATCTCGGCGTGGTTCCTTGCGGTCCCGGGCCCGATGGCTCAATCTCCCCCGGTCGGAACCCTGTCCCCACGAGGGGGCACCGTTCCGCTTCCTCCCACTCGCCCTTGAACCGTACTGGTCGCCTCGCCCGCCAAGGCCCGGACTCGACCGTGCGGGGCGGGGCCAAGCCCGAATCGGCAACGACGCTTCGAAGAGAAACGACGCAGCTTCGATCTGCGCCAGGCCTCGCATCCAACAAAGCACACCGCGCCCTGAGTGCTCGCATCGGCTATCCGTCGCCCTAACCGCTAACCCGGTTACCGTCGATGCTTCACCTGCATGCTCACACGCATACGCTACCCCTTTCACACTCCCAAAACCCGGCGTTCCAACGCCGTCCGAACATTCCACCAACGCTCTCCCTGTTACACACCACACCTCTTGCACACACTCTTGCGCACACTCGCCGTTCGCACACCTCGGTCCACACCTCTCCTCCGTTACGTCCTCCGTAACACTCACCATGGGCGTGCACTCTTGCATTCACCCACTAACGCGCTCAGATGGGCTCTCCCACACTCGCGCTACCACCAACTCAGGTGTGCTTCCTCGCACACGTTCCACCACCACCTTACTCTCCGTGTCACACTCCGTACACCCCGACGTGCATTCTCGCTCGCACTCGGTTTCACACTCGCGCTCCGATGTGCCCTCTCGCACCTGCGCCATCACCAACTCACTATTCGTGTCACACTCCGTACACCCCGACGTGCATTCTCGCTCGCACTCGGTTTCACACTCGCGCTTCGTAACACGCTCACCCTTTGACGCACACTTTTTTCTCACACGCATTTCATTTTTACTCACACGGGGCCCTTCACCAACGCCCGGATGCCTCCTCGATCCCAAGCGCGTGAAAATTCTTTTGTCGCCAAACATCCTCTTACAAAATCTCCCCGCACAATACACAGCACGTCTCACCTTAGGGGTTCTTCTTCCTCCCTGCACCAAAACCTGCAAACTCTTTATTTGGTTAGTGAGCACGTCATTATGAGTTGAGCACCGACCTTGTACATATTCCATCACCTCCTCCTGCCGCGAGTGGTTTTCTAAGTCCCCGGTCTCTTCAATTTCAATGCCCACTTCCACTTTTTCTTTACTCACCTCGACGACCGCTGGCTTTAATAAAATTCCCTCTACCTCATCGGTCGCCGGCTTTTCCAAACCCCGTGTCGCGATTTCTACCCCCGTCATTGTACCCGCGCTTTTCTCCGCTTCGTTCAACCAGTGCTTCTCGACCCGCGTTACCTCCTCGTGCACCCCTGGGACCCTCTCGCCCACCATGCGATCCATGGTCTCCCCACATTTTTGCATGCGGTCACCCATTCTGTTGGTTATTGCTTCAATTTTATTACTCAATTTCTCCTCGTTTATTCTCAGCATCTCGGTGAATTGCGCCATGAAGGCTTGCATTTGGACCACCGTTGGTAGTACAAGGGGTGCGGCCGCAGCTGCCCCAACCTCGTGCGCGAGAGCGCCATTTTGTGCGCCTGATACCCCCTCAACCACATTGCCATTGTTGCCCTCTTCCACATACATTTCCCCGAGGTCCTGGGTCGATTCTACCCCGTCTATCTCTCCCACCGACATCCTGTCGCCTTGACCAGCCATGGCGCGATTTCAAAATTCGGGTTTTGCTTTACAACACAAATTTTCAGCAGCTCGTAATTTTGAGCACGTTAAGCGCGCTTCGGGTCCGTATCTCACTCCCCGACACCAATTTGTTGCGGTCCGCGGATTAGGATGTTATTTTTACCGAGCGGAGGTATAACCGCGGCCGAACAGTTGTTCCCCGACTAAACCCGATTTACCCAAACGTTGGCCGTATCGCGCCACCGCTATTCAATCGGGAAAAGACTAAGACGACACGGATGTGAAGAAAAGGAAGACGAAGGCAAAGAAAGGTTTGAAATACGATTACTATTTATTACTATTTACAGGCTCAAAGTAACCAAGGAGAAGGAAAGATAATAAAATAATATACAGAAGCTTTTAGAGACACAGGGAAAATACTAGCTTATACAGACTTAATTATCTACCCAGGACAGAACAAACAAAGACGACTCACACGGGGAATGATGATAGGAATTGGCTGGAAGGAGGTGTGTGGCTGGAGGGGGAGGACGGCCCGGAGCTGGCTGGAGCTTGGATCCCGCACGGGACGTCGGGCTGGACCTCGACGGCCGCTGATGCCACCGAGCCTGTCGTGTGTGCGGGATCACGGGTCGGAGCTGCTTGGTGGAGCCGACGCGCTGGTGGGGGGTCTGGCGTGACGGGTTCTCTCCTCTCTCTTTCTTGGTCCAACCACTCTTTCTCCACCGACAACTCAACGCAACCACTCAACGCAACCACTGACCACCCCTGACGACCAACTCAGCTCTTGTCATGGACCTCTCTACGTGCTCTGTTCTGAGCCTTTCAGCTCCCCTCTTGGACTCATCTCTTTGGGGGACACCCCGCGGCGGGTTATATAGGCCCCGCCCCTCAACCTTTGCGAACCTCCCCCAAACGCTCTTCCTCCGCCCTCTCAAACCAAACCCCTCGTGCTCGGTTGGTTGTTCGGGGCTGGCTCACTCCTCCCCTCTATGACGAGGTGGAGACACGCCCTTCTTTCCCAACCCTGCCTCGTGGCCAATGGTGGTTGAAGAAAACCGCCCAAAATGCAGTTGGCCATTGAAATGAAATGAAAGGGGATCTACTCTTATTTCACTTGGTGCAATGGAGTATTTAAATTAATGGGAGACACAGCCTTACCCTAAGACACATAATAAGATATAAGCTACTGAACAAGGGTTTTATCGGGTCCTGCAATGTGGTGTTTCATGGAATAACTACCGAGACGCCCTTTGACCTTTACACTACGGAGGTATTTACAAGGATCATGACATTTACAAAGGGTGATCTTTACAACAATTTACACTACAACAAAAAAAAAAAACCATTCTCATATCCACAACAGTATGTAATGGGTCATTTGCAGCAAAAATCAGCATGAGAAACTCTAATATGAATGAGACAGTCTCATTTCCTTTCTCATAAATAAAATGTTATCAAAATACCCCTAAAGCCTGTTGTCATTAATTTTATTAAAATGTCGAATTTATGTTTCATTTTCCTGACTTTACCTTTAATTGCATCCATAATGCAAAAGTGATGCCACAAATGAGTTAGGTGACCTCAAATTAGCTGAGAAACATGTATCATAATAGTTTATATGACAAATGCTTCCTGTGCTATGGGTTGGCCATGTTTTCCAAGATGGCCGATGGCAGCCATCTTGGATTTTAAGATACAACTTGTGTCTTTGGATAATTTTGTTCCTGTGGCCCTAAGGAACCTCCATGCCAAAGGGGACCTTTGCATCATGAATTGGTCAAAAAGCACTTGGCATGCCCTCTATAATGTCATGACCTAATTATAGACAATTTAACAGTTTTCACCAAAACTCAACTAAGGCTGATCACAAATCGGAGCAAAATTGCCCTCACTAGATAGCTTAGAATATGGTGCATTTACGCTTGATTTACATCATATCCTTCTGGGTTAAAGGTCAAGGTCAAATGACGGTCTGATCAAAATAATGTCATTTTTGTCACTGCTCAATTTTGCCAATGCGGAATCTCAGACATCTGGCTTTCCGAGATGTTCTTGCATCATAATAGTGTATCTGCACGGAAGTTGTGCACCTGATATTTGATTCATGCTTGACCTATTTTTTCGGACTGTGACCTAATTAACAAAAAACACATTTTTGATTTATAACTTGAATAATGTTCCTCCGATTTTCATGATGTTTTTTTAATTGATTGTAGCTGGTGACACATTTATCTAGTTATTATTATGCTTTCTTCTTTACAACATTGAAAATGCAGTTTTACCTCAAAATGAAATGTTTAGTGATGAGAAACAAATTCGTATTTCTTGAGCTTCACTGAGCAGTTCTGGGACTTAAAACTGCCTTTCTCTGTTTTCGTTCATGCAGACATTGTACGTAGACGCGAAGATGTGCCTGTGTGACTGTCCTGGTCTCGTCATGCCTTCCTTTCTCTCCAACAAGGCAGAGATGGTCTGCAGTGGGATCCTTCCAATAGACCAGATGCGTGACCATTTGCCACCTGTTTCACTCATATCCTTCTTTGCCATGGCCTGAGCTCGCTCAAGAAAACCGGTGCACTGGGAAACAATGAATGGCATATTGCTTTTATATTTGTCTTACAACTTTGATAATCATTATTTTGTGCACTCTGGTGTATGGCAGCACTTTTCACAAAATTTTTGGTAAAGATTTAAACTTTAGCTTCAATTAATTTGCAGTGTCAGACATAGTGATAAGTGAGTGTGATGGGCTTTGAGTTGAAACTCAGTCAGTCTCATGCTCTAACTTTTTAATAACCTTCGTTTAATCAATTTTTAAATAATGAGGCCTTTATATAAGACTGTTTCCATAACAGCACGCTATGCTTGCCAGCGAATTCCCCATCATGTACTGGAGTCCACCTATGGTATCTTCCTGCCAGCTCCTCATGAGGGGGAGGATCCCAACAGACCTCCTACATCCGAAGAACTACTTTGTGCTTATGGCTGTATGTACTGTTTTCTTTCATGTTTCATAGCCATTTTTGGTGTTGGAGTAAGATTTCGAATAATAATATAATATATGGTCACTTACAAGGAACTTGGAAGTAGGAGAAGCCATTAGGCCCATCAGAGGTTGTGCTAGTATTCCCAACTTATGCTAGTATTTCTTGTGCTGGTATTGTTTGTCTGTGCTCAATCCTTTTTAAATGCTGAATGTCAAGCAAGGAAGCAGCATGTCCCATTTTTAACATACTAGGGCATGCCCGTACTATATCTATATCTAAAATTATATCCCCCCCTCTATTTACATGAAATGGTTTGGTCCATGAAATGTTTTGGTTCATTCGCAACGCCAAAGCGAACGGCGAACGCTTTACATGAAATGGTTTGGTGCATGAAATGTTTTGGTCCATTCGCAACGCCAAAGCGAACGGCGAACGGCTTGCGAGTACAGTGACAATCCCCCCCCCTCTATTTACATGAAATGGTTTGGTCCAAAGCGAACGGCTTGCGAGTGGTGACAATCCCCCCCCTCTATTTACATGCAATGGTTCGGTCCAAAGCGAACGGCTTCCGGAGTTTGGTAAAGAAATCGCCATCGCGTACACAAACGCGCAGGAAAGCGAATGAATCGCAAATTCGTTTTTATTAGTTGTAAAACATAGTTTAACGCCAACATAGTTTGCAAACGTGAAATAAATGAATACGCTCTCAAATGTGCCATCCGAGGCAGAGTGTGCCCGCCACGTTCGGCACACGCGATCGTTCGCTGCTCTCTGATTGGTTGAATCGTTTTTTGGACATAGCTCGGTAAGTAATTGTCCGATTAATATGAAACCTTGAAAAGGCACATCCTCGGGTCCCCAGCAATATACCTGGCAAGTTAAAAGTATATCGGACCCGTGGTTGTCGAGAAACAGCGGTCACAGACAGACAAACGTACAAACGTACAGAGATTACTGGAATTATAGATAGATTTGGTGTGACTTGGCCGGGGTTCAAACGGCCGACCTCCGAGACTCAGAGCGGGTGCTTTAACCATTAAGCCACCGAGTATGTTTCAGTCTGATGTTGGCCTTGTCACAAAAACGTTTTCACACTCCAACAAAAGTTGGCCCTATATGTTTTAGATGTTTCCACCATCGAGATGACGTGCTATACATTGATAGGTATGTCACATGATGTCGTTGGTCTGGTATAAAATTTTCTTTTTAATTTATTTATAGTGCTCATTGCTTTTTGAGGAGCTTGTACTTATAACATGGATGCGAAGCATGCTATATCAGATTATAAATTTCAGGAAATGGGAATTCAACCAATACTTTCCAGATTTATACATCAAATTCAGAGCAATTTGTCTGTTCAAAGTATTCAAAACATTTATTAGGTAAGTGAATTAATTGACTTCATTGAGGGTTGGGATGGGGGGGATAGGTGAGTGTAGGCATATTTAATTCCAATATTGTAGTGGTGTTAAGCCTGGCGTTGGCTTAGCGGTTAGGGTGCCGGCTTGGGATCCTAGGATCCTGGGTTTGAATCCCGGTCGATCGCTGAATTAACGCCAGGGGGGTTGACTCAGCCTGTCATCCTTCCGAGGTCGACAAATTGAGTACCAGCTTGCTGGGATGAATGATCACGGTGTGTACCCCGGTTTAGAATAGGTACACCGCATCCCTGCGCATCGCAAGAGGCGGCCAAGGGTTGGCGTCAGGAAGGGCATCTGGCCATAAAAACATTGCCTCAAAACAGGGAACCTTGATTGTCATTGGGCCCGCAAGGCTAACCCCCGCTGTAGCGGGGAAAATGGCCTTAAAACGATCATTCATTCATTCATTGTAGTGGTGTTGTATTTTTATTTTCTGGTTTAATGTTTCTCCCTTCACCACCCCTCCTCCTCCCTTCTCCTCCTCTTTTACAGATATGAGAGGATACATGACAACACATGGCCAGCCTGACCAACCACGCTCTGCTCGGTATATTCTGAAGGATTATGTCAACGTGAGTCTATGATCATGAAGGGGACTGTGATTGTGATTGAAGTGTAAACCAACACCGGATGTTTAATCGTGTCCCTGAACCATGATCTGCAAATGATGTCATTAGTTTGAGGCACACTGCTGCAGCTGGAATCCAACATGGAATTAATACTTGCAGAAAAGGTCCAACAGAGAATAATCATAAAAGTTATGAAAATCAGTGTTCATAGTACACAGGGTGTTTCAAAAAAGTGGACTATTTGAGCAGCTTGATATTCTGTCGTTTCTAATGCTGTGTATACTCTTCTCCCTTGCAGGTCAAGATGATGGTGGTAGGCCATTTCTAGCAAATAGTCAGTAGGACCCTTAGTCAACTATGGTGTTCTCAGTGGAACAAAAAGTGAACATCGTGACTTTATGGTTTGAGACAAAATCCTATGTGCAGGTGCGCCGACAATACTATCAGGATTACAATGTTCACACCCGTAATGGACCTTCCGATGGAAGCATTCAGCAGTTTGTGGAGCACTTCCAAGAACATGGAAGTGTGAAAAATCAAAATAAAGGCAACAGTGGCCACCTACCATGTGTTACCAAGGACCAAGGGAAGATTGCTCTTGTGAGAGATTCTGCTATAAAAAATCCTAAGAAATCCCACCGTCGGCATTCCCGAGAACTGGCGATCTCAGCCTCATCTGTGTGGTGCATTCTCAATTCTGAACTCAAGCTTTACCCCTCCATCATATCTGTAAAGCATAAACTAACTCTGAATGACATGGCAAGACGAGTACCAATGTGTGATTAGTTCAGTGACAAAATGGGAAGGCACCCAAATTGGATCAACTCCTTGTGGTTCAGTGATGGAGCACACTTCCATTTAAATGGGGCTATCAACAATCACAACATCATCTGGGGGTGTTGAGCCACCTGAGGAGGTGTCTGAGATGTCTCTCAAGGGCCCCAAGTCCACTTGATCTGTGCATTGAATGCAAGATGGGGTATAATGGTACGTAAGACGGTGACAGTCAATGACGAGCAGTACCACAAGGTGTTACGCAAATTCCATGCTGATCTTGCTCAACTATGGTCACCAAACCAACTCAGACTTGCATGGTTCATGTAGGACGGTGCCCCACCGCACACTGCAGGTAAAACCATCGGCTTGCTCCACTGGCTGTTTGAAAATGGTGTCATCAGCCTGGGCACAGCGCATGAGTGGGCGCCCACAGCCCGAATTTGAATCCATTAGATTTTTCATTTTGAGGTGCTGCCAATGGTCAAGTTTACGCCAACAAACCTCGAACACCGGCTTTGCTGAAGCAGGAGGTCGAGGTCTACCCTCAGGCTACCACTCCAGCCAGCCACTTGCAAATGACTTGTGGATAATTTTGGAATTGAGATCAAAGCCTGTTTGAACAGAGGCGGAGCACACCTTCAAAATGTCAATTACAAGCAGCATGAGTGATTTTGAAAATTGCATGATGTATGCTTTCCATCAATGTATCACTGACCTTGCTACCTTTTGGAATTTTTCTACAATAAAATGTCAAATAGTCTACTTTTTTTTGAAACACCCTGCATATACCTTCCAGGATGACTGGATAATTAGTTGCAAGCACTCCTTGCAATTTATGCACTCGGCCATTACTTTGGAAAATGCATCCACTGCTCACGATAAAATAAGAAGCTTTCATTTTTTATTTTCTCTCTACTGCTTGTTCTACACTAAATTGAATCGACTTAAAAGTCACATTTTGTAACAATTTTTTGCAATACAATCTGAGAACGTTCATTTTTTTTTAAATATAGGCAGTAAAACTTAAACCGATTTGATACAACCATTATGCGAAAGTCTATCTCATGATCATTGTGTTCCTCACTTTATATACTGTTCATATGTATTTCTTATTCCATTGTATTTTGCTACAATATAATGTTTAATACGTAATAGGAATTGTATCGGATGTTCGGCTGTTGTGTACAGTATACAGGAGGGCTGGAAGGATAGCTTTAGAGGTACGCACCTCTGAAATGTCTAGCCTGGGTTTGAATCTGGACCGAGCTATACACAAAGAATTAAGTTAAGCACCCCTACACAACGAATTAAGGTAAGCACCCCCTAATATATATTCTTTGTGTATATGTATACATTGGCATATATTCTAAGGTATGTGAGATCAAATAATGATTGGTATGACATTAGCAATTATCCATTGATGAAATTGAGTGATCAAAGTGAAAAAAAGTGATTGGTTGAGTCAGTGATCCGATCACGTGGGTCCTACACACGTTATTGACGCAAAGATCGCTAGAGGTCTTCTCAGAACAATGACTGTACGTTAGAAAACATAAACGTCATCCACACTGTCCGTGATGGACCTATAGCTCCATACTTAAATTGAGGTGAAAATATGCCTAAAATTCCCAAAAAATTTCACCTTAAATTATTCAGAATAAAATATTGAAAACGGCATGATTGTTATGTTTTTATGTGACCATAATATCACTTCTCCAGAAAATATAGCAATATCATGGGTATATTACACTGTTTTGACGACAACAAACTTGTAATGTGCGAGGTTGTAAAAAAACGGGGGGGGTGCTTAACTTAATTCTTTGTGTATATAAACCGCAGGGCAAAGCTTCAATATGTGTGCTGTTCATCGGTTGGATGTTTATCTGGAGGACCCGTCTGCAAGCACTGTGGTCGTTGGATGTTTATCTGGAGGACCCGTCTGCAAGCACTGTGGTCAACAACAACACACAACAACCTGCATTTTAAAAGGCCATTTTCCCTGCTAGAGCGGGGGTTAGCCTTGCGGTCCCCATGACAATCTTCTCCATTTTGCCCTATTTTCTGCATCTCTCCTTGTTAACCCCCTTGCCCGCATTTCTTCTTCCACCATCTTTAGCCAAGTCTTTCTCGGTCTTCCCCGTCTTCTACTTCCTTCTACATTCATTTCCATCACTCTTCTCAACCAGTCACTTTCATCCTTCCTCAACACATGACCAAACCATCTCAACCTGTTCCTCTTCACAGCATCAATCACAGGCTCTATTCCCATCATCTTTCGCAATTCATCATTTGTCTTCCTCTCTCTCAACGATACTCCGCACATCCGTCGAACCATTCGCATTTCCACCCTTTCCAACCTTCGTTGCTGCTCTACGTTCATTACCCATGTCTCGCTCCCATAAATCATAACACTTCTCACACATGCAGCATACACCTTTCCCTTCAGCTTCAACGACACTCCCCTCATCATCAGCACGCCACTCAATTCCCGAAACTTCTTCCATGCACATCTCACTCGAGCAACCGTTGCCGAGTCTGATCCACCTTCTCCATTCAGCATGTCTCCGAGGTAGCAGAATGTTTTCACACCTTCCAGCTTCACACCGTCTCCAAGATCCAACTCAACATTTCCTCCATCTGCAGCTCCCTCTGTGCACACCTTACATTTGAATGTAGCGAGGTCACGTCACGGTGAGAATCTCGCGAGATCACGGCGAGGTCACGTCTTTTCGAAGCTGCTCCATGCGCTCACGCTCTCGAAGCTAAGTGATCTATCACAATCGTGTTTTTGTCGAGACTGTATCTATCTTTCGGTGTGTGTACCTATAGCGTATCTTTTGGAAAATTTTCGGTGCTAATTTTTCGTACATGTATACACAATCGTCGGTTAATGGTATCGAGTATTCTGCGGCCTAGTACTCGTAGGCTTAGACTACCGTACCGTCTCCGACCTTGTGGTTTCGTTTTTCTCTCAGCGATTCGTCGAATGCGCTGAAAATTATTTTTCGTTCTCTGTTTCGTACCAGTCGTTCACCCCGTACCTCCTTGTTTAATATCTGTACTCACAAAAAAAAAACCCCCCCCCCAAAAAAAGATTTCCTTCCCAGGTCTTATTCGTTTATTTGTTGTTCTTTTTGTTCGTTCGTTCGCGATTACGCGGTTAGAAATGTATAATCTCTCCCCTGAACAACTATTTTCTCTCATATATTATAACACCCTTTTCTTCTTTTCCTACAAAAGGATGCTTTCGTCTTGCTCACCAAATCTATTCATTCCAAAAAATATATATAATACCATCTCTTACAGTTCCTCCTTTCTACATTCCCTAAACTATCCAGAACTCCACCCCTCCTCCAGTGTCCTCAAACGTATTTTTGACTCGAAGGTCTCAAACTCATTTTGCAAAAAATGTTCGTTTCCCATGAATCGTACACTTTTCAAAATCCAATCTCACCCCTCCCCTCCAAATCCTCCCCATCACCCATCCCTTTCAAATCTCCCCCCTTGCCCCTTCCCTCCCCTCCCTCCTAAACTCCCCCCACACCCCTCCCCTCCGAGACTCTCCCTCGCTCCTCCCCTCCTAGACTCCCCTCTCACCCCTCCTCCTCAAAGCATCCTCCCTGCTTCTTCCCCCTTCCAACTTTCACCTTCATCTCCCCAAACCTTCTGCCTCGCTCTTTCCCTTCCTCAAATAACACCTCACTGTGCCTCACCCAATCTCCATCAAACCTTTTGTCCGCCCCATTCTTCCCTTTCTCCAAGCTATTCTGAAATCTCTGAAATCTCTGACACACCTTCAACAGCTCTCCCTACCTCTTCCTCCTCTTCCACATCTTACCCTACCCCTCCCCCCCCCCCCCCCCCTGTTCTGGACCTGATGCTCCCCCTTCCTCTTCATTAACGGTATGGACCTCAAACATCCGGGGCCTTCGCTCAAACTTGACTGACCTCTCCATACAGGTTGCTTCTGACAAACCAGATGTGATCTGCTTAACAGAAACTTTCCTCCTTCATGATGTCTCTGATGCCTTGGTATCTCTCCCAGGTTACTCCCTCCTCCGGTATGATAGACCTGAGCCTCGTCCTGGAGGTGGGGTTGCTATCTTTATAAAAAACTCTCTTCCTCACTCGCCCTCCACTGCCCTCTCTCCACCTCACCCCCAGGAATACCTTTGGCTGCGGCTTCCCCTTCGCTCCCACCTTTTGTTCATATGTGTGTTGTACCGTCCACCAAACAGCGATGACTCCATCTACATCTCACTGTCTGATAATATGGACCAACTTCTATCTACCCATCCCAACTCTCTCTTCCTCATATGTGGTGATTTCAATTGTCACCATGCCAATTGGCTGGGTGTGGGTACCTCTCTCACCAGCCATGGCTCTTCAGCAAAGGACTTCTGCGACTCACTGGGACTGACACAATCTGTCAATTTCCCGACCCGGATCTCAGTCACCGGAGCATCTTCTCTTCTGGATTTGGTTATGACAAACTTCCCTGAAAATGTCTGCTGCTCTTCTTCTGCTCCAATCGGCTCATCTGATCATGTGCTTGTCAAAGTGGACATCTCTCTGACCATTCTCAGAGAGCCTCCTTAGCGTCGACGAGTCTGGCATTTCACTCAGGCCAACTGGCACGGTCTTCAAGCAGCCATCAATCATCTGGACTGGTCTCCCATCTCTACCGCCTCTGACATCAACACATCCTGGGAATTCTTTCAAAGTAAATTGCTCTCTCTCATGCACAGATTTATACCATCTCGTCTTCAGTTGTCATACCCTTCCTCCCGTCCATGGTACACGGAATCTTGTGGTGAGGCTGTTGCCCTGAAACAACTTGCTTTCGTCTCCTGGAAAGCAAATCCAACGGAAGGAAATCTCATTTCCTTTCACAAAGCCCGAAACAAGTGTGTGTCCACCCTCAGGAGAGCCAGGAAACAATATCTCACCATTCTCAAGACCGAACTCTCTTATCTGTCTCCCTCTTCCAAATCCTGGTGGCGTCTGGTCAAATCTGTTTCTGGTGTTTGTTCCCCCTCCACCCCCTCCCTCACCTCAAACGGCTTAACGGCTGACTCCGCACGTGAAAAAGCTGAATGCCTCAACTCTGTGTTTGCCTCTAAATCTTGTGTCCCAAACCCATTCCTCTCTGTACCCACCGTACCCAGTCGTACCCAGCTGCTCCTGGACTCTGTGTCCTTTCCTCCTGACAAGGTGGAAAAGTTTCTGTCAACCCTCGGATCTGATTCTGCAACTGGTCCTGACGGCATCAGCCCACGGGTCCTAAAATCATGTGCTTCTGCTCTTTCACTCCCTCTTTCTGTTCTCTTCACCCTCTCTTTTGCTCAAGGTCATCTGCCATCTGCTTGGAAATCAGCCAACATCACCGGTTTGCACAAAAAAGGTGCAAAAACAGATCCCAGCAACTACAGACCAATCAGCCTTCTCCCAATTATCAGCAAAGTCATGGAATCCATCATTGCTTCAGATATTAAATCTTTCCTCTTCTCCAATGGCTTGATCTCTGATCATCAATTTGGTTTCAGACCTGGTCACTCTACTCTGGACATGCTGCTTCTGCTTTCTCAACAATGGATGGAGGTCCTCAACGCCAAACAGGAAATTAGAGCTGTCTCCCTTGACATTTCACGTGCCTTCGATACGGTCTGGCACCCTGCTCTGCTCACCAAACTCTCCTCCTTTGGTATCCATGGAAATCTCCACGCATGGCTGGCGGACTTCCTCTCTGGTCGTAGTCAACGTGTGGCCCTGAATGGGTTTCTCTCATCTCCTCTTCCTGTTCAGGCTGGAGTTCCCCAAGGTAGTGTTCTGGGCCCTGTGCTTTTTCTGGTCTTCATCAATGATCTCTCTGACTCTCTTGAAAATCCTCTCTATCTCTTTGCTGACGACTCTACTCTCTGTCGCTCCATTCCTCATCCCTCAGATCGGCAGTCTGCAGCCTCCTCACTCTCTGCAGACCTGGACAAAATCACAGACTGGTCAAACAAGTGGAACATGTCTTTCAATCCTGACAAATCTCACACTCTTACAATGTCTCTCCGAAAGGACCGACTGGACAACCCTCCCATCTACTTTCTCAACAATCCTCTCCAAGAAGTTCTGTCGCTCAAGCTTTTGGGTCTCACTATCTGCCATGAACTTTCTTGGGAAAACCACATTTCCAAGCTGGCCTCCAAAGCCAGTCGCCGACTGGGCATCCTCCGTCGTGCGAAGTCCTTCCTTGGCACACCTGAGCTCCTCACCACATACAAGGCTTTCATCCGCAGCTCTATGGAATACTGTTCCCCCCTCTGGGCTGGTGCTCCTGCCTCACACCTTGCTCGGCTTCACGCTGTTGAGGCCAAAGCTTTCAGAATCATTGGAATCTCCTGCGATGTAGTCAACACCGAGGGCCTTTCACTTACTCACCGCAGGCAGGTTGGTGGTCTTTCTGTCCTCTACCGACTCCTATCCGGCCTTGCTCCCCCAGCTCTCTCTGTGCTCTGTCCCCCCAATATTCCTTCAGGTCGCACAAGATCTGCCTGCAACCCTCTTATGGTTAAACTGCCAAAGTCTAGGCTCTCTGCTCACCTTCACTCTTTCATTCCCCTTTTCTCCCGCCTCTGGAACAAACTCCCCCACTCCCTTCAATCCCACTCCTCCCTCCAGGTCTTTAAAACAGCTGTTCACCACCATCTCTTATCTTCCCCCATCGAAAACCTTGATCTTTTCTACCCCCGGTAATTCACCCCAGAGTCCTTGCAGTGTTCATATGTTTTATTCCTCTCCCACCTCCCCCCAGTCCTCCCGATGTCCCTGCTCTCAAATGTTGTGTTTGTGTCCTTACCCCTCTTCCCCCTCTCTTTTGTGTCCTTCCCCCTCTCTCCCCATCTTGTCTGCCGCTCCCCTTGTTTTTTGTGTTTTGTGTGTCGGTTTGTCTTTTTGTGTGATTAATGTTAGCTCTTTCACGAGCCTCGATCTTGTATACAAAAAAAAGAAAAGAAAAAAAGAAAAAAGCTGCCACACTGGTTAATGACCCTCTCAGACCACTACATTTTTGATGAACCCACTCAGCGCACATTGTACACTGAATGGAGTTCACTCCGACACCCTTCCTACACACAGCACAGGGCCACTTCCCAGTTCTTTCCACCTCACCACATGCTTTACCACTTGCCATCACCTTCGTCTTTCCGATATTCACCTTCAGACCTTTTGTCTCCATACATTCCTTCCACGTGTTCATCTTTTCCTTCAGTCCATCCATACTTTCCGCAATCAACACCAGATCATCTGCATACAACAACTCCCACGGTAAACCCTCCTTTACGTTCTGAGCCAGCACCTCCATCACAGCTACAAATAGTAGTGGACTTAGTACCGACCCCTGATGCACTCCCACCTTCACCTCAAACTCACCACTGTTCCCGTCCTTCGTCCTTACAGCTGTGCGCGCTCTTTTGTACATTGCCATCACTACTCTGATCAACCATTCCTCCACTCCTAACTTCCTCAATGCCCATGTCAATACTTTGTGTGGAACCCGATCGAATGCTTTCTCCAGATCAACAAACCCAAGAAACAACTTCTTCCTCTTCTCCATGTACTTCTCCTGCAACTGCCTCACAATGAAAAGCACGTCTGTCGTTCCTCTTCCTGGCATAAATCCAAACTGCATTTCGTCGATCTTCACTTTCTTCCTTATCCTCCTCTCCAACACCCTTTCCAATACCTTCATTCCATGCTCCAATAACTTTATCGCTCGGTACGAGCCACACTCCAGAGGGTCACCTTTCCCCTTGTATAGAGGGACGAGGGTACTCAGTTCCCAATCCACTGGAATGCGGCCTTCTTTCACCACCAGATTACAGATCTCTGTCATTCTCTTCACACCCCAACTTCCTGCTGCCTTCAACATATCTCCCACAACTCCCGTCGGCCCTCCCGCTTTTCTACCCTTCATTGCTTTTATCGCTTCCTCAACTTCCTTCTCAGTTATCTTCTCTGCCGGTCCTAAAACTGGGTTACTCTCTATGTTGCCATCCCATTCATTCTCTGTATTCAACAGCATTTCCATATATCTTTTCCATCTTCCTTTAATTCCATCTGGGTCGACAACGATTTGTCCCACTTCATCCTTCAAGCAGCTCACCCCCATCACATCACACCTCTCTTTCGCTATCTGCTTTGCAATCCTGAATACCGCTCTCTGACCCTCTTCCAAATCCAAGCGTTCTCCGAACATTTTCCTACATGCCTCCTGCGCCTTTGCTACCTCTTTCTTTGCAGCCTTCCTGGCTGCCTTATAACTTTCATGCTCTGCTGTTTCTGCTCCCGTACCCTTCGCCTTCTGCCACTCCTTGAACTTCTTCCTTGGAACACTTGGATGTTTATCTGGAGGACCCGTCTGCAAGCACTGTGGTCGTTGGCGGCCGTTATAAGCTACCACGGTGTGTTTCGTGAAGAGAAGGCGAGTTATCACCGGCACCTTGAACAAATTACTAATACCTGCAACCTTCAGTTCAATGTCAGGCCTGGCCAACCAGTTCATGTAAGACTTAGACAAAAACCTTCTCCAGCCAATCCTATAATGTGGGAGGAGGAGGAGGAGGAGGAGGAGTAGTAGTAGTAGTAGTAGTAGTAGTAGTAGTAGCAGCAGCAGTAGTTGTTGTTGTTGTTGTTGTTGCTGTTGTTGTTGTAGTAGTAGTAGTAGTGATAATAATCATAATAATAATATATGCTGGAAATGTATCAAATATGGAATGTAAAAAGGTGATCCACTAATTACTCGCTTTGGCCGTTTTGTTATGGCCGGCTCTAGCCAGACTCGAGTGTGAAATAAGGAAATCTGTAAAATGTGACTTGTACTATAATTCAATCCTCAGTATCACTCAATCTGATTATTATGTATTTTTTTATATACTTGGTCCTTGCATGAATAAATGCACTATTAAGCAGCAAATGCAACTTCAGTGGATTAGAGGTTGATTAGTGTGGAGGCCACCATATTTCCTCTCCAAAGTTGACTGTGAAACACATGACGTCACATTAGTGTTTGTGGGCCCATGACTGGCTTTGAAATTTGAGACACAGACACCTTGCGCATGTAGAACACATGCTTTTATATGGTTGTGCAGAAGTCGGATCACTCTTTGTTGTTCTGCTCTTTGATGAGCTTTGACATCTGTTGATAAAGATCCAATTCCTTGCAGGGAAAGCTGTTGTACTGCCACCCACCGCCTGACATAGACCCAAAGGATTTTCAGCCAGAGCAGAACAAGCTTCCAGATCAATTCCCTGATCCCAATATGGACACAACTTGCAACAATGTACCTGGAAAGCAAATGCCAAAGCAAAGAGCCAAGATGGCTATGAGTGAAGTTGATAGAAACTTTTTCCAGCAAGTAAGTACTTCTCTGGGTTGGACTTGATTGTTTTTGAAGAATTATTTATTTTAATTTATTTATTTAATAAACTATGATTTGATATTTGTGTATCACAATGAGACAGTTACTCCCATGCTTATATCTCTTCAGAGTAACGTGCGTGCACTAACAAAGGGAGTTCAGCGGACCTTGGGCTACCCATCCGGCACTGGTGTGGGCACATCGGGGAGCGCAGAGACAGTGCAGCAACTTGGGAAGCCTTGGAAGAAACACGGCAACCGGAATACAAAGGAGAAAGCACGGCGCTTGTACAAATATTTGGACAATTGAGTTACCAGTTTGCACTCGAGGCCTCTTTTGTTTCATAGTTATGAAGCTTCTGAGGAACAAATTGTGAGTTTGAAGAACCTATAGACTCGTCCTCATGCAATATACGATGGTGAAGTTTATGCATTCAAACGTCAATTACATGTCGCACTAACTCGGTAAAAGCCTTTACCTGACTTTGAGGTTACCTTGCTCGTAAGAAGGTACACCCAAACCACATGATGGTTACCTTTTTTGATGGTGTTCTTTTTGCAACTAGTGGAAATTGATCTTTCTCCAGAAGTGGTGTGTGTTCGAGTGATGAGCTTGCAGAATATGAGTCCAGGTTGCAATTAATTGGCTTTGTGATGGAGGAATTTGTATATTCGATTTTGCTTCCTTCATCTATGAAACACGTTTTAGGTAAAATTTGCACCAAGTGTTCAATTTTTTTTTTTTTTTTTCTACAAAGAATTAACATTTCACCAAATACATTTGAAGTGAAATTCTCCAATCTACTGTACTTTCTTCTTTTGGCATCTGAATTTTTTTTTCTTCAGGAACTTTTTCACAGTTGTAGCAACTTTACATTTTCTGCAGAGCATTGTTTAAAGATAAAAAATTATCGATAAATGGAATGATTTATTTGTCTCGAGATGCTCTTATTATACCTGATCCTTGAGAATGTCCGATTGTACGCTTCGCAATCAGCGCCTTTGCTGTGAAGCATTCCTTGTTTGCCCTCAAACTAGCCTTCCCGTTACTGCTTTGGGTAAGAGACATGCGATCTGTCATGTCCCTTATCCAAAGCCTTCACTTGTTTTACGAAGACAAAACAGGAGGCACTCCAACACAACAAGAACGCGGAACCTATGGACAGAAAAGCACCAGGAGCTGATAGCATATCACCAGGTTTTCTCTGTGTCAAAGGGTGTTTGACCCAGGAATGTGTTTTTTGTAAATTTAACTGATAGCAAAGGGGCTTTGATTCCCCCCCCCCCCCCCTTATTTTTACTATTTTGGATTCAGCTAGGTTTTTATTTATTTATGAACTGTTGATTTTAATTGGGGGAGTGGAGGAAGTCACTAATAACCTTGAAAGAATCTCTAACCATCAGTAAGCTGCAGAACCATTTTTTTTCTCTGGATAGAGAGCATTTGTGTTTCACCCTTCTGTGTTGTTTCAGGAAAATATAATCGATGATTACTTCAAGAAAATAAGACTATGTGCCTTATGGCATGCTATAATGATTCAAAATACATTAGAGTCAATTTTTTTTTAATCTGACATGTCGCGCATCCCACTCTACCTGACCTGTCGCGCGTACCTCTAGGCCAACTACCCATCGCACGTCCCACTCTACCTCCAACCCACATCACAGTGCGGCCCACCTCTGACGCACGGCACAGTCCGACCCACGGCGCAGTCGGGCCCTGCCTCCGACCCAGCGGCTTAGTCAGACCCCACTGTGTGTCCCGCTCCCCTGACACACTCCACCCACTCATCTCCTTTTCCACCCTCCCTCAGAGTGTGGTCCACAAATATTTGAGGTCTCTGGTCTGATGTATTTTTCTGATCTCTCCATTCAGAGTGCTGCTGCTGCTCTGGACATTGTTTAAAAGAAACGTTTCTTACTCAATATGTTTCTGATCCCTCTGTTTCTCTTTGGATATTCTTCCTGGTGGTGGTGTTGCTGTGTCCTCCATTGCTCATGGTCCATTATTAGCCCCAGTTGGACTTGGCCCGAAACAGGGGCTTATGGATTGAATCTCGTCCGTCCATCTGTGCGTGCATGTGTCCACAACCATATCTCGGAGATGGATGGACCAATTTTGTTCATACTTGGCACAACGACAACACATGATGGTATACATATGCACATCATTTTGTTGCGCGATGCCATTAAATATGGCCGACTGGCAGCCATTTTATTGGAAAAAATCCCGATATTGAACACGTCCTGTACCATTTATTTGACATGCATTTACTGATCTTGTTCAAGCTTTGCACACATAAGAGGTGTTGCAAAACATTTTACCTTTTTTTCCCCAGAGGCATGCTTCCTTTGATGCACGTTAAAATAGCCGAGAATAGAATAACACACATGCGACGCGTTATTCAGTCCGTGACAAAACCATCACAGCAACGACAAGCGAAGAAAAAGTGACGACATGGACGCAAGGTACGCACACGGCATGTATGCACGCACAAGTCATGTCCGAATGCATGCACAACCGTAATGGGTTCTCGTGGGAAAAAAAGGTAAAATGTTTTACAACACCCCTTACTTGAGGAATGATGGCTGTCATGCATGTCATTTCTTTTTGAGGTCAGATCTAAGATGGCTGACTGGTGGCCATTTTGTTACATAAATGTGTCCCAACGATTTCTTGAACATGCATGGTCCGATTTTGTTCAAAGTTGGCATAAGAAAGCCTGACTGGAGTTTTCCAAAACACGTCTGAACAAGCCGAAATCCTTCTGGGAAAATGTCCTGTGGACAGATGAGACCAAATTAGAACTTTTTTGTAAAGCACATCATCTCTATGTTTACAGAAAACAAAATGAAGCCTTCAAAGAAAAGAACACCTTCCCTACATTCAAACATGGAGGAGGTTCAGTGATGTTTTGGGGTTGCTGTGCTGCCTCTGGCACTGGGTGATTTGAATATGTGCATGGCATCATGAAATCAGGAGATTACCAAGGCATTTTGGAGCTCAATGTTCAACCCAGTGTCAGAAAGTTGGGTCTTCATCAAAGGTCATGGGTCTTACAGCAAGACAATGACCCCAAACACACTTCAAAAAGCACCCAGAAATGGTTCAAGACAAAATGCTGGACTGTTCTGAAGTGGCCAGCAATGAGTCCAGATCTAAATCCCATTGAACACCTCACCTGTGGGGAGATCTGAAAACAGCAGTTGGGAGAAGGCACCATTCAAATCTGGGAGAACTGGAGCAGTTTGCACAAGAAGAGTGGGACAAACTGCCAGTAGAGAGGTGTAGGAAGCTCATTCATTGATAAAGGAAGCTCTTGTCTGCAGTTAATTTTGTCCAAAGGCCGTGCTACCAAATATTAAGTGTAGGCTCTTTGGTGTCAATAATTTTGTCATTGCCATTTATTTTTATTTTCTGATTTAAAAGGATATATTAAGTTCTGAATCAAAAACAAAGGTTCTGTAATATTAGCAGTGAAATAAAGAATTGTGAAGACCAAATATTTTTGTCAATTTCAACTTATTTTTGGAGAAGATTGTGAGTTATTTGAAAAAAAGTGCAAGGGTGCCAATATTTTTGGCCACGACTGTAATTACTTGGTTATTAAGACTTGAAAAGGGAATCCTACTATATCTTCTTTTATACTATGAGAGCCGTGTGTGTTGCCATTTCTCTCAGAGATAGCTGAATGGATCTTCGTCAAACTTTCAGAGGTTCATCAATCAGTGCCTGGGATTGTTTTGAGCAAAAAAATTTGGATTTTTTTTTTAATTGCCTTGTCGTGCCTAAGCCTTTGTAGCTGTGTGAAAGGTAATATTATGGGATGATCCCCAGCCTTAGTGGGTGTACGGAGGTGTTTTAGGCCCCCACAAAAAAATAGAAAAAAAAAAACAAATTGATTTATTCAGAATGCCTCCAGGATTATAACAACACTGGGTACCCCTGCTCGTATTAAATGAGGCAATTCGCTATGTATGTGTGTACATCTGAAAATCATACAAAAAGCAGGGCTAGGCCGATCTCCACCCAATCTTGCATACGTGTTAATAGTACCCAGAGTCCGGTCATGGGCACACGATCCCCCACATGGGGCAGGGGGGGGTGGGGGGGAGGAGGACTTGCTATTCTTGCCAATAGAAGTGCCACAGTGCAAGTGCTTTACTGACCCCTGCTGCAGAAGAGAGGGGATTATTAGCGACTGCACAAAATATATTTGCTCCACCTCCCCTACTATATTATCTATTATTATTAGTATTATCTACTACTTATCCCCTACTATATTCCTCCTCCTCCTTCACAGGTTGCTCCCGAAGGGAGTGGGTGTTTTTTTTTTTAGTACTTCAAAAAACAAATGTTGCAGTTTCATCTTCACACGTGTAATTTTCTTTCCACCTCTGGGGCTTGAATTTGATTCATTAACTACACGATTTGCCTGTCCTGTCCCTCTGTGCCTTTTAAGCCTCTGCATACGAAGTCGCCGGAGGCATTATGTTTTTGGGTTGTCTGTCTGTGCGTCCGTCCGTGTGTCCGTCCGTCCGTGATAGGTTTTCGATACCACGATAACTTGAGAACGGCTCAAGAGATCTAAGTCAAACTTGGTACAGGTATGTATAATGATGTAATAATGTGGGCGGAGACATGTCGGTCCCCAGCAAAGTGTGCCATTCTAGTTTATATATGAAGTTAAGACTTGTGGAAGAGCTAGAGCACAGTACAGACCAGATGAAGAATATTGGGGAAAGGGGGGGGGGAGCTTCAACAGCAGGGTATGTGTACATCTGAGGGAAGAATGGGGGGTGGGGGTGGATGTGAACAAGGGGATAGGGAATATGCAGGGGGTGAACATGCCAGATACATGCTCAAACACACCAAGAAGAGAAAGAGAAAACCGAGGTTAGAACAAAGTGAAAAATTGAATGAGGAAAGGGGAGGGGGGACGCAATAACCTAGAAAGGAAGGGATGTGCTTGACAAGGGTTAATGAATGTATAGAAGATCATGAGTATGAATGAGGGATGATCTCGGTGCAGGTAAACAGCCATCTTTAATCTCTGGAGGGAAGACTGGGATTGAACAGACTGTGGAAGTTGGTTCCACAGGCAAGATTTTAAAAAAAAAGGAACAAATGAGTGGAGATGAGCAGTGAGTCTGGATTTTGTGAGTTCGACCAGAAGTAAGTTACCTTGTACACCCTGTAGAAACTTTGGAGGTATGTAGAACAAGGAACGAGCATTTGGTGCAAGACCAGAAAGGAGGTAGTAGAAGAGGCTGCTGGGCTGTCTGAGTTGTGGATGGTTGTGGGGATTTGGGGAAAAGTGCAGCTCTATGTGCAGAATGAGAAAAACAATGGACAGCCTTGTTTTAAAGTGTCATTATATGAGAGAGCTGTTAATATTGTTTCGGATCCCTTCTCGAGGGGGGGATTAGTCCCCTCGTTTGTGACTGACCGACGTGGGTCCTGAAGCTGCACAAGCTCCCTCCAGAGGCAGGTGAGCAGCTTCGTTCGCGACCGCGGATAAGATGTTAATTTGCCGAGCGGATGGCAGCCGTGGCACGAACCGTTAACAGAAACTAGACCCGATTCTCAAACGTTGGCCAAAATCGCGCCACAGGTTTTCAATGAGGGAAAAGACGACAACGATGGATGTAGAGGAAAGAAAGGCAAAGGGTAAGAAATACAAATATGATTTATTTACTATTCACACAATTGAAAGCAACCAAGGAGTAGGAAAAGATAATAAAATAAAACAGAAGAAGAAGAAGCGGACACAATGAAAATGCTAGCTTATCTATTACAGTCTTAATTAACCAAGGGACAGCACAAACAAAGACAGACTCACACGGGGAATTGCAGAGTGGATTGGCTGGAAGGAGGAATGGGAAGGCCCTGGCCACTTTAGGCGTCGAGGTCCGGCTCCAGGAGTCGACTCGCGTTCTTGGCGGGAAAACCTTGGTGTCCAGCGGCGCGTATCGTTCACCGCGAGCGGATGGGCGCTTCGTGCTGGACTCCGGGCTCCTCAGCTCCACTTCAGCGCCAATTCACGCCACACTCAACGTCCTTCCCTTACGCAACTCAGCAACTCTCCTTCTTCAGCCACTCTTGAACCCTCTCACTCAACAACCCTAAGGCTTGCTGTCTTCTTTCAGCCACCAACAAACAACTCCTCACCACCAACCCCTGTTCTGACGCATGCGCACGCGTTTTATAGCGCGCCTCGGCCTCTCCCCGCGAGCTCTCTGGGCACGCCTACCGGGTCGCTTACTGCCGTGCCGGTTGGCTAGCACGGCCTCTTTTGGCTCCGCCCTTGATGACGGGCGGCCAACGCCCTGGATTCGGCGGCTCCTCCCCCTTCTTCTCCGAGCCCACCTCATGGCTAATGGAGTCGCGGTGAAAACCGCCAAGCAGCTGCGGCGAAAACCGCAAGCCCAAAGAACAGCGGAATGCAGCAAACCGCGCAGAGGAATTTGTAATGCGGCTGACAAAAGGGAGATCCCATGGAGGTTCTGGGGAAATTGAAAGGGGATACTACCTTGTTTGAATTCGATGCAATGCAGTGTTAACTAGTTGGAAACAGAGCCTTAACCTAATACACAAACAGAGGCTTAACCTAAAAAAAAACTTAAAAAAAACAAGGAGGAAATCTATGATGTGGTTACGTGATGGTATATGACCTAACTAAGGGACGCCCTTTGACCTTTATACACAACAACTGGAGGAAGGAGGGTGATATTTTACAATTTATTACACAATAAAAAAATACAATTCTCATATCCACAACAATATATTGGCCATGCCTAAACCAAACTCTCCTCCTATGGTATCCATGGAAATCTCCATGCATGGCTTGCGGACTTCCTCTCTGGTCGTAGTCAACATGTGGCCCTGAATGGATTTCTCTCATCTCCCCTTCCTGTTCAGGCTGGAGTTCCCCAAGGCAGTGTGCTGGGCCCTATGCTTTTTCTGGTCTTTATCAATGATCTCTCCGACTCTCTGGAAAATCCTCTCTATCTCTTTGCTGATGACTCCACTCTCTGCCGCTCCATTCCTCTTCCCTCAGATCGGCAGTCTGCAGCCTCCTCACTCTCTGAAGACCTGGACAAAATCACAGACTGGTCAAACAAGTGGAACATGTCTTTCAATCCTGACAAATCTCACACTCTTACTATGTCTCTCCGAAAAGATCGACTGGACAACCCTCCCATCTACTTTCTCAACAATCCTCTCCAAGAAGTTCTGTCGCTCAAGCTTTTGGGTCTCACTATCTGCCATGATCTTTCTTGGGAAAACCACATTTCCAAGCTGGCCTCCAAAGCCAGTCGCCGACTGGGCATCCTCCGTCGTGCGAAGTCCTTCCTAGGCACACCTGAGCTCCTCACCACATACAAGGCTTTCATCCGCAGCTCAATGGAATACTGTTCTCCCCTATGGGCTGGTGCTCCTGCCTCACACCTGGCTCGGCTTCACGCTGTTGAATCCAAAGCTTTCAGAATCATTGGAATCTCCCGCGATGAAGCTATCTCTGAGGGCCTTTCACTCACTCACCGCAGGCAGGTAGGTGGTCTTTCTGTCTTCTACCGACTCCTCTCCGGCCTTGCTCCCCCAGCTCTCTCTGTGCTCTGTCCCCCAAATATTCCTACAGGTCGCACAAGATCTGCCAGCAACCCTCTGATGGTTAAACTGCCGAAATCTCGGCTCTCTGCTCACCTTCACTCTTTCATTCCTCTTTTCTCCCGCCTCTGGAACAAACTCCCACACTCCCTTCAATCCCACTCCTCCCTCCAAGTCTTTAAAACAGCTGTTCACCACCATCTCTTATCTTCCCCCATCCAAAACCTTGATCTTTTCTACCCCCACTAATTCACCCCAGATCCACCTTGCTTGAAATTCCAACCTCTTTCCTGGAAGTCCTGGCAGTGTCCATATGTTTTATACCTCTCCCACCCACCCCCCCCCCCCCCTTCCCATGCCTCCCGCCCAAAGCCCTCTCCCTCCCACAGATCTCTCGATGTCTCCATGTCTCTCGGTCCCTGCTCTCAAATGTTGTGTTTGTGTCCTTCCCCCTCTCTCCCCATCTTGTCTACCGTTCCCGATGTTATTTGTTTTATGTGTCTGTTTGTCTTTCTGTGTGATTAATGTTCGCTCTTTCACGAGCCTCGATCTTGTATAATAATAAATAAATAAAAAACCAAGGAGGAAATCTATGATTTGGTTACGTGATGGTATATGACCTAACTAAGGGACGCCCTTTGACCTTTATACACAACAACTGGAGGAAGGAGGGTGATATTTTACAATTTATTACACAATAAAAAAATACAATTCTCATATCCACAACAATATATTGGCCATGCCTAAATCGATGATTGACTAACGAAGTTTCTTGATTCGAGTTTTGCAAGTTTTAACAAAGTTTTTTTTTTTTTTTTTTTTTTTAAATAAATATTTTTTCTCTGATGTCGGTCGTTTCTGATATATATATAGATGTGCATCACAGATATACCAATAACTGGCATATCAATATTAAAGTTTGTAAAACTGAAACTCATCCCTTTAAAAGCTTTCAGATGTAACCATTACAGCTTCTGCGCCTCGTGCTAATGGTCGCGTTCAGGAGATCGCGGACATCCAACAAATGCCGTATGGTAAAGTCGACTTCACGCCTGTTGATCCCCATCTGGCATTTCACTTTGACAGTAAAAGGAGGAATAACACCCCGGCACCACCCTGAGCCCAGGCCCTTGGGGGATTAGTAACAGAGGGCATGGTGGCTTTGGGGAGATGGAATTGGATTGTGACTGGGGTTGAGGGTTGTTTAAATAACAGAAATGCAAAGCTGAGACAAAGACACTAAAGTGGTTTACATTGCATTGGGTATGTAAGTTGTTTTATGGAAACTCTCATAAAAAGAACTTTTCCCTTTCTTTTAACTTCTTTTTATGGAAAGTGTTTATTTGCCTTGTAACTTGTTTGAATTCCGTTAAACATCATGGCATGGCTTTAAATTGATGCAAATCATCTCTGAATCCCTTTAAACCCCATAAATAGTTGATGTAAAATTTAGCCAGACGAATCTCGCTCTTTTACTGCGTTTCTGTAACGTTTATTCGCTTAAACTGCATCTACTTGCGATAAGATTGGCAAATCTCACAGCTCTCATTTTATTAGCGGAAATTCCGACATGTGCTACAAGTGTCTTGCTATTCTCAACCAGCTGAATGAGAAAACTTTTCAAGCTAAAACATTGCTTCCTTTTCACGTATTGTGCAACTTTTTCTGACATTTAAAGAAAAATAGGTTGTTCTCTTTGAAGTTTTTCATGACAAGATAATTTTGATTGCAAATGGATAAAGTGATTGATGTCTGCGTATAAAAGTTTGCTCTTAACAACTCCAACCACTAATTTGACGGCCCTGATTATTTTCAGTTTCTTATGGGGACAGCTGAAAGTTTTTGACTCGAGTCGTGCACGAACTGGATGGCCAGGTGTGACTTTCAACTGAAGGTCGCAGGAATTTGTGCAGGGTGCCGGAGATAACTTCCTTACTCTTCGAAAAAGAAAAAAAAACAGCATGGGAACCTTAACATCCACCAACTAATGCTAGCAGATGCGATGCCCAGTTTAATATCCATGGTCCATCCAAGGGACGGTGCACATATTCATATATTGCCCTACCTGTGAAGCACCAATCAGATCGTTTATGGTCGGGTCGATAAATGGAACCTCGATAGGCAACTAAAATGTGTGTTATATCTGTATTATCCCATTGGACTCCTTTTGGACTGTTGGACAATGTAATTAAGAGACAGGAAAAAACTATATATATATATATATACAGTGCATTCAGAAAGTATTCAGACCCCTTCACTTTTTCACATTTTATGTTGCAGCCTTATGCTGAAATCGTTTAAATTCATTTTTTCCCTCATCAATCTACACTCAATACCCCATAATGACAAAGAGAAAACAGGATTTTAGAAAGTTTTGCAAATTTATTAAAAAGAAAAAACTGAAATATCACATTGACATAAGTATTCATACCCTTTGCTATGACACTTGACATTTAGCTCAGGTGTCTCCCATTTCTCTTGATCATCTTTGAGATGTTTCTACACCTTGATTGGAGTCCACCTGTGGTAAATTCAATTGATTCGACATGATTTGGAAAGGCACACACCTGTCTATATAAGGTCTCACAGCTGACAATGCATATCAGAGCCAAAACCAAGCCATGAGGTCGAAGGAACTGCCTGCAGAGCTCAGAGACAGGATTGTGTCGAGGTACAGATCTGGGGAAGCCCACAAAAAAATTTCTGCTGCATTGAAGGTTCCCAAGAGCACAGTGGCCTCCATAATTCTTAAATGGAAGAAGTTTGGAACAACCAGGACTCTTCCTAGAGCTGGCCGCCCGGGCAAACTGAGCAATCGGGTGTGACGTATGCCACTTCATAAATGTATCGGTTTCTTAGAGACAGATTTATATGAGTAAACAAAATAATAATGTTTCTGATTTCACTTTGCAAAATTCCTTTAGCAAGTCTTTCACACCTATTCTGCCATTTGACATTCACACAAAAATGTAGTATCGTGACATCTGACATTATTTTTCCAAAAGTCTAACATGCTGTAGAAACATACCAAAATAGTTATATATATATATATTTTTTTTCTTTTTCTTTTTCTTTGATTTACACCTCTGTTCATATTTTAAAGAGTCAACGGTGAAACACTAAAACTCACATTTTTTCCCTGCCATTCCCCTGTATTTGAGTTGATAAGAGATGAAAGTTGGCAAAAAAATGAAAAGTTCTTTCAAACAATAGGTATTCGCAGAAACATTTCGTATTAGTCGTTTTCGGGATTATCCAGGGGTCGCAGGTCACAATTGGTTGTGATATTAAAGATTTTGGCTTGCCGTCTGTTTATTTCAACCAATCCAGACCGGAATGTCCGGTTTCACCCTTTTATTTTTTCAGGGGTCGTGGATTGAGGATATTTTTTCACATTTTGTTGTGTTACAGGCTGAATTTATTAAAAACGTATTAAATTGAGATATTTTTTGTCATTGATCTACACATAATGTCCAAGTTGAATTTTTTTTTTTTTTTTTTTATTTAAGAATTTTTTTCTTTTTTTGTGGCCAGGAGTATCATTAGAGGTGGAGGTGTTGAAATATTTTGCCATATTTGAGAACGTATTAAATAGATGGTCCCTAATGTAAATAGGATTGCACTTTTTGGCCGCTGCATCGCTCATGGTAGTCTCCGCTCGTTGGTTGACCTGAGAGATTGTAAATCGGTCACGGATTCCGAGGGGAGGTGCTCGTTCCTGTCGAGGGAGAATTGATCTCTCCATGGCCCCCTGGCTCGGGTTCATCTGCCTCCCTGTTCAAAAGCAGCCCCTGTCGAGACCGAGAGGCAGAGCAGCGACGCCTTGGGAGACTCGAGGTGAGTCTGGCGAGACGTGCGTGTTCAAAGCGGGTGGTAGAGAATGGTGTCCTAAAGGAATTGCCTCCATCATAATGTATAGGACATACTGCGTAGTTTGCGAAATGATCGTTTCTGAGCGTAACTCTCGTTAACATCCTCTCTTTACTTTTAATATGCCATTGATGTCATTTTACACCACCAAGGTTTTGGAAGGATGGTTTGAAATGTTCAAACCAAATTGGTCATGCCAGGGTACATAGGTCATACTGCTGTGATCCTATATGAGCTAAATCCCATATAACCTGCCCATTTTGTTCATTGTCTCCTATATGATGTAATTGATGTAAATGAATATGAATTTCGTTCTTATACTTGTCCACCTGACTCATGTGTGTTCTAAAAAAAAAAATCTTCACCTAAAAAGTCATCGCTCCTGAAAACAGCTCCATTGTGACGTCATAATTGGTGATGGAGTAGACGTGCCTTTTCATTAGAAACATCTCAACGTTGTTATTGGTGAATAGATGTACAATTTATTTATTTCATTTACATATTGCATTTATAGATGAAATAAGGTGCAATTCATTAATTTCGGATTTTTGTGACGCGTGATGCGGAGCATCCCCATTGGAACCATGCCGTGACCAGGGCTGATTATCACCGAGGCCAACGGACGTGACCCGTGA
Organism: Myxine glutinosa; assembly: GCF_964187855.1. Classification (NCBI taxonomy): domain Eukaryota; kingdom Metazoa; phylum Chordata; class Myxini; order Myxiniformes; family Myxinidae; genus Myxine; species Myxine glutinosa. The sequence goes on along the minus strand of NC_136264.1, from coordinate 56,157,341 downwards.
GCTCTCAGCACAGATTTAAAATGTCGGCCTCAAACTGTAATGTCCTCTCGTGCTGTCGCTTTGTGACTTCCACTTAAATGGTGGAGATTGTACAAGTTTAATGAGTTAGTTAGCTCTTTCTATTCCAGCTCCGATGAAATTATTTGCATCACAATGCGAATGTGATGGAGAAATCAACATGGAACATGATTTGTGAACCTGAGGTCTTGACACAGGGAAGGCAATGCTCAGATGGGAACATCAAGGACAAACCATTTAGTGCAGTCTTTTTATTTGCTTTCAATGAGCATACCATATAAGTTCGATGGATCACTGAGTTGGCTTCTTTTTTTTGGTGTTGTTTGGTACTTTTTGGTCACGTGACATCCGTTTTGCATTGTTATGTGATCTTAATATCCTGTATGATCGAAAATATCTTGTGTTAAGGACAACCATCTGTCATCATGACATCACGAGGAGCCATGAACTTCGCCATTTTGGGTTAGTAATGCTTAACCAAATCCCTTAGCATGTACTTAGTGCATCACATGTTCATTGTTACCCAGCAGGTCACTCTTCGACATGACCCGCAATTCTCTGGAGCGAGGAAGCTTCTCTGCGGTCTCTCCGGCCTCCAATAGCGGTGACGAGACACACCCAAGAGATCCCAGTTTGTGCCCTCCACGGCACTCTTCGACCTCTCGAACCCCCAGGCACGTTTCTGTGCCTCCCCCGTACTCTGTAGCCGGGATGGAAGAGCCTCAGACCCCACGCGAGCCCCTTGATTGCTGGGCTTGTGCGGTGTTGCTCACAGCCCACAACACATGTGCAGCTCTGCTCAACCTGCTCCTCCTGACTACGGTGTTTTCCCTCCTGCTGCTTCCTGCCCTTATCATGGTGGGCCTTGGATTGGCTTGTCATTCCAGGGTGAGTTCTGCCCTTTTCGGCTCGCCCTCCCACTGGGAGGTTTCTGATCCTTTTCACATCCTCCAGTTCCAGGCTCCCCTATTCCATTTGCTATATTATCTCTTCCATCGTGAAATAGTGGCTGGGAATCCTACCTCATCCTCCCCATAACCACATCTTTACCTTCACCTCCTCACCCATTCTACTTGGCTCACCCATCATCACCATCATGCTCACTTTAACACTCTGCACTGTTTTCTTCGGGTTCCTGTATGAAACGATCTAAGGATGACATTGGTGAAGTTTTCAACACTACTTGATTCCAAACACTCTTAGGGTCAAAGTTCAAAGGTTGATAATGAACAAGGTCACATAAGATGTTGAAAACCTCTCATGATGAGAAATGCCATCCTTTTGGTGTGAAACTCCTTACTTTTATAGATACTGTGAGTTTAGGATAAAACTACAAGATAAGATCGAATGAAATAGTTGTATCACAAAAGAGTTATGTGCACCTTTCATTGGAAGCAGAGAATCGGAAGAATAATGAAGGAATTAAAATTCCAGTCTGATCCGGATGCCATATCCAGAGGGAAAGACTGAGGAAACGCAGGCCTGGTCCGAGCACACGAGGGAATTTTAAGGAATCCTGGGGTCAAGGTATGTAAGGTTGAGGATGGTATGCAAGAGAGAGAGCAGGGGTTTTTCTGCCCTTTGGAGGTCATGCTTGGATTGGTCATCGAGAACTGCTGCACCCTCAGCTCGATCCTGGGTAAAGACAACGATTGCTATCTTAAGGTGAAAAGGTCAAGTAAGACCTATATCATTAAGGCGGTGATTCTACTCGCAAATGCTCAAAACCTATCACATTCAGCTGATTGGAAATTATTTATTATGGAAGAAAGGGGGATTGGACCCATGTGTTCATGGTATATATATATATATATGTGAATCACAATCTTGTATTGTTTATTTGCAAGATTTTCCCCTAAAATATTTGTAAATTTTAACTTTTTTTTTTAGTAGATCTTAATTCTGTGTATCTAAGTACAAACCCCATACCCTTTATTAATTTGGACATTTTATAAACCAGCAATGGTCATCCAACGTTTATTTGTCTTTGTATACTGAATCGAGGCTCGTGGAAGAGCTAACTCTCCGACTCCATCCCAAATTCACCACCATACACTTCCCTGATTGGTTAGACATGTGTGTTAATTCCTGATTGTTATTTATGTGCAAGGCACCTTGGTGTCAGAGTTGGTGTTTAAGAATCGAGCCTGCATTTGCAGACTTGGTGTTTTCCTGCTCTTCTGAGAGTGGACACGCATGCTGTTGGCTTTGTGGAATGATCTGAGATTGCCTTCAGTCGGGGTTGCTCTCCGGGAAGAAAAGGCAAATTGTTTCAGAGCAGAAACCTCACCACGGGATTCAGTGTTCCATGGGTGGGAAGATAACTAAAGACGAGATGGGATGAATCTGAGAGAGAGAGAGAGAGAGAGAGAGACAGAGACAGAGACAGAGACAGACAGAGAGACAGACAGAGAGAGACAGAGAGAGACAGACAGAGAGAGACAGACAGAGGCAGACAGACAGAGGCAGACAGAGAAAGAGACAGAGAGACAGATACAGACAGAAACAGACAGACAGACAGAGACAGAGAGAGACAGAGACAGAGACACACAGAGACAGAGACAGACAGAGACAGACAGACACAGACAGACAGAGACAGACAGATGGAGACAGACAGACAGAGATGGACAGACAGAGACAGACAGACAGAGACAGACGGAGACAGAGAGACAGACAGACAGAGACAGACAGACAGAGACAGGCAGACAGACAGAGACAGACAGACAGAGACAGACAGACAGAGACAGGCAGACAGAGACAGAGAGACAGACAGAGACAGACAGACACAGACACAGACAGAGAAAGAGAGAGAAGGTTTCTGTGGAGAATTGCCAGGCAGAGTTAACATGAGGGGCAATAGATATGGGAGACCAGTCCTGAAGAGAGATGAATGATTGCAGTCCCTGCCGATCTGCCTGAGTGACATACCAGATGCACCGATGTTGAGGCAGCTCTCTCAGAACAGCCAGAGAGATGTTGGCTCTCACAAGTATATAATCAGATGGACAAATTGGAGTAGAGGAAGAGCAGGAGATGCTTGGGGGGAGCTTTGTCATCACTGAAAGGAGAAAGTCCCGAAAGGAAAATTTGTATTGGGAAAAATCCGGGTTGGAAAGTTCACAGATTGCGTCAGTCCCGTGGAGTCACAGAGGTCCTTTGCTGAAGTGCCATGGCGGATGAGAGAGGTACCAGCCAATTTACATGGTGACAATTGAAATCGCCACATATGAGGAAGAGTGAGTTGGGATGAATGGTTAAACACCATGTTGTCAGAGATAGAGGTAGATGTAGATGTAGATGTAGGTGTAGATGTAGATGTAGGTGTAGATGTAGATGTAGGTGTAGATGTAGATGTAGCTGTAGATGTAGGTGTAGATGTAGATGTAGGTGTAGATGTAGATGTAGATGTAGATGTAGGTGTAGATGTAGATGGAATCGTCACTGTTTGGTGGACGGTACGACACACAGACAAACAAGATGTGGGAGTGGAGGGGAAGTCCCAGCCAAAAGTACTCCTGGGGGTTTTGAGGTGTAAGAACAGTAGACGGACAGGAAGAAATGGAGTTTACTTAAAGGTAGAGACAAAATAAGTGTGGAATAAATTTTCAGCAGAAAGGACACTGACGGAACAAGGGGGCACAGCGAAAACATAAAAAGGAGGATTAGGATATTAGTAAATCAAGGATACTTCGCTCAGAGAGTGGTGAATGCATGGAATCATCGCCCAGCAAAGGTAGTGGTAGTCGAGTTAGTGGATAGTTTTAAAAATTTTTAGATTGAGTTGGATAGGTGTTTGCAAGTAGTGGGGATGTGGGAGTACGAAGACGTTTGCATGATGTTGCGTGGGGCTGGGGGTGTTTAGATCAGTGCGTATCTGGTGAATACAGCAGAAAGTATTTTCATTCAGTGAGATCTATATCTTCTAAATGTTACTGTTGGTATTTGGTGAAGAATTTGGCACATATTCGATGGTGAAACAATGAAATCCTTGAACAACCTCTCAGGATATGCAAGATTTTGTGAAAACTCTCTGGAAGTGGAAACACTTCATCACAGGTGCCGATGTGAATGAAACGTTTTCACCACTTCGGCTGAGGCCTTTTATTCCCATTTGCAACCTCAACATGCCATGCATCTCTGCTCTGTCATTCTCCAGGTGTTCAATGCATCTGCAGGACCTTGTGGAACCTCCATTGATGACAACGGTTCCACGGTGCTCACTGTCGCAGGATTTGTGCTGCTTTCGCCCCTACTCGTCCTGGCTCTGGCCACCTACTGCAGGTTGGCTCGTCGGCTTCGCTTGGACCTCTGCTTCATGCCTTACAGCCGCGCTGTGTACAAACCAACACATCCAAGTAGCTTGCTGCCCCCTCATCCAGTTTTCCTGTGCTGCTGTCCCTGCCGTCCCAAGCCACCTGATGCTTCTCACACAGTCTGGGTGTGAACGTCACACACATTAATGCAGTATGATATATATATATATTGGCCCTATGCATATTACTTATCAAAGAAGGCAATATGTTGATACTTCCTCCCTCCCACACACAAATTACACTCTGAGTAAGACGAGACAAAAGAAATGGAATGTATGGAACAATGAGAGTGTGGAGAGGAGTGTGTCAAAATTCCCCTTTTTTGCATACGTAATATATAAATGGTCTTATTCTTTCTTTTCTTTCATCACCCTCCTCTTTTCACAACATTTTCCCCTCCTTACCCTGTACAAGGAAATATTGACTTAGGAGATGGTTAATGGGCCCATAATGCCTGTCACGTCCATATCCCTCAACCCCAACTCGATCGCCATATCCACAGGCACACTCACTCCACGACACCCACCCAATCCAACCCATCATCCACTCAATGGGAAGAGGGAAGGCAAACAGCATGAGCAAAGAAGGACAACATAGGCAGGACATCAACAATCACAACACACACATATATATATATATATATATATATATATATATATATATATATATATATATATATATATGTTGGAACCCATCTGTGGATCGGTCCCATCGGCCGATGGGTCTGACCCATCTGTGGATGCACGAGAAATGACAATGCAGACCCATCGGCCGATGGGTCTGCGCCATCTGCGGATGTGTTGTTCACCTTGAAGGAATGTGTTGACAGAATGGTGCTCTTCAATCAGGTACACAGTCATTGGAATTACATGTGGTAGGAATTTAACAGAGATGATTTTTAAATGTTTTATTATCTATTTCTACCCATCTATTTATACATTTTGTAATTCCAATGTAATTCCAATACATTTTGTAATACAATCCACATGTAATTCCAATGACTGTGTACCTGATTGAAGAGCACCATTCTGTCAACACATTCCTTCAAGGTGAACAAAACATCCGCAGATGGCGCAGACCCATCGGCCGATGGGTCTGCATTGTCATTTCTCGTGCATCCACAGATGGGTCAGACCCATCGGCCGATGGGACCGATCCACAGATGGGTTCCAACATATATATATATATATATATATATATATATAAATAAAAGAGTGGGGAGCAGTTAGTTGGCAGTCGCATTAACACTTGAAATATTGATGGTTGACAACACTCTCAACACAGAAAATCATTGTCAAGATACTTAATTTCTTTTTATGTTCAGTAGTACTTTTAGAAATGTTTAACTATTTAATGATGAAACATTTTATTTTTCTAATCCTTTTTCACAAATCATGTGCTGTCTTTTTGGGTCGTGACTCTCTAAATCAGTTTTATTCTTCTTTTTATAACAGAAACGTGTTTAAAGATTAGTTAGGAGCATTTTCAAACATTGAAAGAAATATTAATAAGAGACTACTACTGTCTGAAGTAAAGTTGATTTTCTCATCCTACATTTAATATCGCATTTGTTGTCATTTATCTCAAACTATGTGTAGGTTCTGAGATATAATTGACCTCAAGATGGATTTTTCAGCATTGCTCGGTGGCTTGTCCTTTTCAAAGGCCCTCAATGTTTCAAAAATAAAAACTTCATTGCTTTGCTTCAAGTCTACCAGCTCTTATTTATTCTACAATAAATTTATGAATTGGTTATATCAATTTATGAAAATGTTCTGTTTCATTTTCAAGAGCTATTGAGTAGCAATGAGTGAGTAGCTTATTTCACGACCATCACATCAAGTAGCAAGAGTTCATGGAACATGGCACCCCACACAGTGATCAGGTATATACTTCAAGCGAAATTAAATAATGATTTTAAAGTTCTTATTTTTTTTTATTCTGGAAGTTAAGCTCAACTGAAGCAGTCTTTTAAAGACCATCTTTTTAATACGTACTGTGTCTACGTACGTAATTTAATACGTACAGGTTCTTGGAAGTGAGAAGAAGGTGATCTGTGTTCTACAGTGTTAAAAGTATATAATTAAATTCAAATAAAATAAAGATTATAAAAGTCGTATTAAAAAATTTATTCCAGAATTTACCGCCGTTGATGCAATGACTACGACAACACCTTATCTAACACGGTGCATTCGTGCTTCGTGCCTGTTGGTTGTGTCCTTTACAATGTCTTTAAAAACAGGAAGTTTCTTGTTTGGAATGATTTTCAATTTTGTTTGACTGCCAGGCAGACAGAGTAAAACATTATCTCTCGAAATCTAGACTCTCTGCTCACCTTCACTCTTTCATTCCTCTTTTCTGGCACCTCTGGAACAAACTCCCTCACCCTCTTCAATCCCACTCCTCCCTCCAGGTCTTTAAAACAGCTGTTCACCACCATCTCTTATCTTCCCCCATCCAAAACCTTGATCTTTTCTACCCCCATGAATTCATCCCAGATCCACTTTGTTTGAAATTCCGACTTCTTTCCTGGAAATCCTTGCAGTGTCCATGTCTTTTATACCTCTCCCACCCCCCACCCCCCTCCCATGTCTCCCCCCCCCCCCCCCCAAAGCCCTCTCCCTCCCACAGATCTCTCGATGTCCGTGCTCTCAAAAGTTGTGTTTGTGTCCTTCCCCCTCTCTCCCCATCTTGTCCACTGCTCTCCATGTTATATGTTTTATGTGTCGGTTTGTCTTTCTGTGTGATTAATGTTCGCTCTTCCATGAGCCTCGATCTTGTACGCAAATAAATAAATAAATAAATAATCTCTGCATGTGAGATCGAGACAAATTCAGAGCCAAAGTACTCCAAAACAGCAAATTGTCTTCCTATTCATGTTCCAATTTGTCTTCAAAATACAACGTTCCATTTAAATAAGTCTTTCCTTGTTCATAAACTGATAAAACAGACAGACGTATGGATGGACATGAACCAATTGCTTGACCCCGCTTCGAGCACGTCACTAAATCAAAGGCGAAGGCCATCTCTGTCATATTCATGTTTCTGCATTCCATCCAACTTTAATTTGTGCTGATACTGCTAATTTAAGGCTAAGCCTAAGCAGATAATTTGGACAAGGTACCAGTGCACAATCATCAACTCTAAGAAAGTGTGGAATCTTTAAAACCCACAACCAAAATACAGGCAGGAAAGCCAACTTTACGTCTCATTCCACACCAGTGTGATCCGAGATGCAGCGCCCCCTGTTTGCAGTGCAGGAAAAACTGTCGGGGATCGGACAACTCGCAGCATTCTCCCAATGAAAGACATCTCATTCCTTTACCTCTTCTGCATCGTTGCTCTGTAGTCTATCGGTTATATCAGGCAATCGGAAAAAGTAGAGCCGTTTGTTTTAACCGTAATTACCTTGTGCTGAAAGAAGAATGGCAGAGATGGCTCTCCTGTTGAAAGACCATAAATTTATCTGATAAGAGCACGAGTTCATCAGAAAGACAAGGCAAGTCATGATGTATGCCAGGAACACAAGTCACGGTCTTGAAACACGACAACTTTGACCAAACATGTCTTTGTCTTAGAGCAAACGTCTTTGTCTTGAATTGGAACAAAAGTCTTGATCTTGGAATATTTGGTCTTTCAATATGCAGTCGTGGCCACAAATATTGGCACCCTTGCACTTTTTTCAAATAACTCACAATTTTCTCAAAAACAAGTTGAAATTGTCTAAAGTATTTGGTCTCCACAATTCTTTATTTCACTGTTAATATTACAGAACCTTTGTTTTTTATTCAAAACTTAATATATCCTTTTAAATCAGAAAATTTAAAAAAATGGCATTGACAAAGTCATTGACACCCACAACTTAATATTTGGTAGCTCATCCTTTGGACAAAATAACTGCAGTCAAGTGCTTCCTTTATCCATGAATGAGCGTCCTCCACCTCTCTACTGGCAGTTTGTCCCACTCTTCTTGTGCAAACTGCTCCAGTTCTCCCAGATTTGAAGGGTGTCTTCTCCCAACTGCTGTTTTCAGATCTCCCCACAGGTGTTCAATGGGATTTAGATCTGGACTCATTGCTGGCCACTTCAGAACAGTTCAGCGTTTTGTCTTGAACCATTCCTGGGTGCTTTTTGAAGTGTGTTTGGGGTCATTGTCCTGCTGCAAGACCCATGACCTTCGACGGAGACCCAGATTTCTGACAAGGGGTTGAACATTGCGCTCCAAAATGCCTTGGTAATCTCCTGATTTCATGATGCCATGCACACATTCAAGGCACCCATTGCCAGAGGCAGCACAGCAACCCCAAAATATCACTGAACCTCCTCCATGTTTTGTTTTTTTTGTATACAAGATCGAGGCTCGTGTAAGAGCTAACATTGATCACAAAAAGACAAACTGACACATAAAACATATGATAAAGGGAGCGGGAGACAAGATGGGGAGAGAGAGGGAAGCACACAAGTACAACAGTAGAGAACAGGGAGATCGGTGGGAGGGAGATGGCTTAGGGGGAGAAGGCATGGGAAGGGAGGGGGGGGGGGGTGAGAGAGGTATAAAACACACGGACACTGCTAAAATGTTTGAATGTGGGGAAGATGTTCTTTTCATTGAAGGCTTCATTTTGTTTTCTGTAAACATAAAGATGATGTGCTTTACCACAAAGCTGTAATTTGGTCTCAACTGTCCACAGGACATTCTCCCAGAAGGATGTTGGCTTGTTCAGGTGTGTTTTGGCAAACTCCAGTCTGGCTTTCTCAGCAGTGAGGTCTTCCTGGGTCTCCTACCATAAAACCCCCTTTCATTGAGTTGGCGACGGCTGGTGCGAGTTGAAACTGTCGTACCTTGTGTCTGAAGCTCAGCTTGAATCTGTTTGGCAGTTGATCGAGGTGCTTTCTCCACCATTTGAACAATCCTTCGATGCAATCTTCGATCAAGTTTTCTCTTGCGGCCACGTCCATGGAGGTTGGCTACAGTGTCATGGGCCTTAAACCTCCTGATAGCATTGCATACGATGGACACAGGAACATGAAGGTCTCTGGAGATCGACTGGCTTGTAGCCTTGAGATTGTCCATGCTTGGCTAAAATCCTGTGTCTGACCTCCTCAGACAATTATTCTCTGGTTTTCGTTATTTTCTCCAGTGACACAAAACAGCAGAATGACTCCGTTTCTCCATTCAAACTGGTTGAATGAGTGATTTTTATATTGCAGGCACCTGCAACTCATCATAGGTGAGTTAAATTCCAAAGTAAAGGAGAATCACCTTCTTGAAATTTAATTATTTCTAACAACTTCTAAAAGTTGCCAATAATATTGTCTGGGCCATTTTAGGATTCCTGTGTGGAATAAGCTGAGATTTAGTAATTTTTTTCAGATATTTTTTTTTTTTTTCCACTGCAAACCAAAGAAATACATTTGTCGACACCAAAATATTTTTTCATTTCAACAATTTTCTGGAAGAAATGGTGCATTTTTTTTTTTTTAAGTGCAAGGGTGTCAATATTTCTGACCACGACTGTACATTGACGAATTAAGGTGAATATGGAAGATTATTTATCTTAGAAATCTCATTTGAGTGATCTCGAGAATAACTGTCAATATTTTCCAGATTTCTGTTCAATATCATAAAATTACTCATTATATTTTAGGCAAACACAACTGCTATTCCTGTGCAATGACAGCTGGGGGCGCTGCATTTAAATTGTGCCCTCATTTTTCATCTTTCTTCTTTCTCCTGTGCTCAAAATACGAAATGACCCTCACATGTGAATACTGTAAACATAGGCAAGCTCAAATTGAAATCGAAAATGTGTGCAAACATGCAATTTATGTCCTAGAGCGAAACACAATTAGTGGTTCATAACAGAAGAAAGCAATCCTTTCTTGTTTGCATTACATAGATTAGAAGCACCCGCTCCTTAACGGGAGTGAACAAGGAGAAGGGGGTCGGGTAGGGGGGTTCATGTTATTCCTATGATTATTAATACCATGTCGGCCCAACTTTTGTTGGCAGTTTAAAGTGGTGATATTTCCACAAAGTGGTACATTATTCTGGGACATCACAAATTTTAGCACATTCACCACCAGAGGGCACTATTTCCATCACATACGTACCTACATACAAGATACATACATACCCACATAAGCCATAGCTCCATTATATACAAGCAGTGTACCCATGCCACGGGCGATCTTGTTCCAAGCCTGCAACATGTTCTTCTGACACTGTATAGGCAACAGACTGCCTCGATTGCTCCCAAAAATAAAATAAACCAACCTGAGTTGCACACATGAAGCAAAAACATGTGTATTGGTTATATGTATATATTAATACATCATGGTTATGCAGCTCGGATAACTTCAAGTGCACCTCCTCCATTCCTCCATTCCCCCGCCATTCCTCCATTCCTCCTCCATTCCAGCCAAAGGAAGAAAATGCCAAGATGGGAGAAAAAAATTCCAAACTTGATGCAATCAAACAAAACTTTAAGAAACACACTTTCAGAGTGTTCTGAGTAATCACTGAAAATTTCAGATTCCTAGTCCAAATCCTCAGAGGTGTAGATGATACACACTGTACATACAACATACACTTAGTCCTCGGTTTACGTTGTGGTTAAGTCCTTGAAAACCACGACGTTAAATGAAACGACATTCAATGGATCAATTTATCTCAGAATAATTAATGTAAATGGGGGAGAGGGGTTAGGTTCATTCACCCCCATTAAATGCATCACCTTTAAGTAAATTCACACATTTTTCATTGTTTAGATATTCTGTATTGTACATTGCAATACAGTACCGTAAATAAATGTAAAACTAGATGGTATTAATGGAATACTCACCCAGCGCAGTCTTGATAAGGATTTGGTGCGAGCCAACTCTTCTGTTTTTAAGGCTTTTTTTCTTTTATCCAATATGGCTGCCAGACCACGTGACCAATGACGTCATCTTTATCAAACCATATTTCTCATGGGTAGTTCATCAATTAGTTACATTTTGCATTCATAAGTTAAGCGGTTACAGAGAAGAATATTTTCAAAGATTTTCGCTTGGTTCCAATATGGCTGCCAGACCACGTGACCGATGACATCATAAATTTACATTCAGCCAATATAATTGTTGCATAGACCACACTAAATAAATTTCAAACTGATCGGACTAAGCGTACTGATCAAATTATGATGTCATAATTGAGGCACCAATGACGTCATCAATAACAACACATTTCCATATGGAGTTCTTTACAATGAGCAACATTTTTCGGTTTTTCCATGATGGCACCTGTACCACATAATAACCTATGACGTCATAATTATCATTAATGCATTTGCATCTGAAAATTTTGTGTCCATCGGACCAATAGTTGCAGTGAAAAGAAAAAATCATACTGATCGGATCAAGGGTTGTACTTGTCGAATTATGACATCATAATGAAGGCACTGATGACATCATGAAAAATGTATCTTATTCCCCATGGGGAGTACTTGACGTTTGAGGATATATAGATGCAACGTTTGTCCAAGATGGTGTCCGTGTCACGTTATGTATGACGTCATAATTATCAGTAAAAAAAATAATTATACATGAGTATACGCATACTATGGTAAAACTTTTATGTCAATCGGACCAACCGTTGTGAGAAAATGAATTTTTTTAATGCAGACATGCACACACGACATACGTACGACATACGTACGCATGTACGTAGCCGATCGTTTAAGCCTGCTTTTCACTTCGCAGCACAGGGTAATAAACGACAAAAAAATCACCCTTTAGTACTATAAATCAATCGACCGGTGGGGAGTGCGAGGGTGGCGAGTCACTGATACCCAGAGGGTTATACCTCTTCCCCAGTTACCGGGGGTCCTCCAAGGCTGCTTCTCTCTCCTCCTCCTCCCTGACGACGTCATAGTGAGTTATGGGTTCATATATTTTATTTATTAGTCTGCAGCTGGTGGCTACATGGCTGCATCATTTCCTGTGGGCGTGGCTGTGCTCCTGATGCAATGCCCCCTTACCAGCTAGCTGGTACTCATTTTGCCGACTTCGGAAGGGTGACAGGCTGATTCGACCCACCTGGTGTTAATTCAATGGTGGGACAGGGGCTTTAACTCAAGACCCTAGGATCTTAATCCAGCCACCTTAACTGTTAAGCCAACACCAGGCTTGATTTACAGGTAAGTAATCAAGACGTTTTTTAACGCCAATTGGTACGTAATTATTATAGACATTGTAAGGAAACAACGTTAACCGGGACGACGTTAAGCGGGGACACCGTCTACTTTCCCTCCATTATATATACTCGTACATTATAATAATAAGAAATATTTCAACACAGGAGGTCATTAGGCCCATCAAGCCTCTTGCATTGCAGGTTACCAACCAATGGTTGTCGGTTCCCTATCCTTTTTAAATGTTCAGCCGTCAAGCAAGGAAGCAGTACGTACATTAAGAGACATCAGAATACTTTTTGCATGAGCTGGTTGGTGTACGTTGTCTTTCGCCAATGAGTAGTAGAATTATCACTGGCACCCTAACCAAATTCTTGGCACCTCCAGTCAAGCGATAGTGCTCATGGCCAGCCATCTCATGAAATATTTGGCAAACCGGTGGCTGGTTGGAGATCTTAGTGTCTTGTGTTTGAGCCCCTGTTGGACCATTGAAGTAACACCAGGTGGGTTGACAGCCTATCATCCTACCAAGGTCGGCAACATGAGCACCAGCTAACTGGTAACAGGGGCACTGCATCAGCGGCGCATCCACGCCCTCGGCCAATGATGCTACCCCGCATCCTTGTGTTGAATACGAAAGAAGAAAAGAGGAGAGGCCGGGAAAACAATTCAAATGGAGGAGGAGAGGCCGAGGAACCATGAGGCAGCCCAGGTCGACATTCACAGCAGGATGCAGAACCAGGTGCAGGGATTCCCTGCAGATTGTCCAAGCAGCTGTTTCATCTCAACAGCAGATTTTGAAAATCCTCCGGGTGATTGCACAACAGATAATATTGTTTCTCTCCTATTTCCTCCAACTAATTTTCACAAAGCATACGTTTCTTTTTCTGCCATTTACAACGTTGTAAGTGTGCCTGTCTGATTGGAGAATCTCTTTTGGAGTTATTTGGAGAATCTCTATTGGAGTTATTCGTTTGATCACCTTTCTGGTAATTTAAATGTAATTTGACTGTTTTAAGGGTTGCTAATCAACCATATAAATAAAACTCAATATATCATGCAGTTTGTGTGTTTGTACAGATATCTGCCCCCGTCATAAGGGTAGGTTTTAAAAGCCAATCTTTGAACATAGTCCGGCAGCTAAGCTAAATATAGCATAACAATTGTGCATTTTGTGAGGAAAGCACCAAATTTGGCACACTAGTAGACTATCATATTATGAAAAGATCTGGATATTGGGCCATCTCAGATTCAGAGATTTGATTTTTGCAAGATTTGCAGATTTGCAAGCTGAGATTGCAACGCCAGGGACGGCCGACTCCTTCCTGCGAGCTGTCCACGTCACCCGCACAAGAAGAGCTCATCAAATCACTGCAGCGGCACTGCACATCCTGCAACACCGTGCGTATGAACGCCACTGTATGACATATGCTGATGATGCAGAAGACCTGCCTGAGTTCGAAGACTGGTGTCACCAGAGAGGAGAAGACATTCCCAACTTTCAGTACTGAGCAACTGTGCTGGAACTAGAGATGTTGGTACTGGTCTACGTGCGTTCTCTGTGGCAGGCTTCATTCACGACGTACCTTGATGCCCTGACGGAACTGGTCCCATGGTTCCATGCCCTAGACCACACACACTATGCCAGGTGGGTCCCTGTACACCTGAGGGACACGGTTGCACTCCCAATGAAGCACCCAGATGTAGCCAGAGAATTCAGGGCTGGCAACTTCACTGAACAGAAGACGAAGAAGGTGTTCTCTTCGATCCCAATCGAATCGAAATCTTGCAAAAATCAAATCTCTGAATCTGAGATGGCTCAATATCCAGATCTTTTCATAATATGATAGTCTACTAGTGTGCCAAATTTGGTGCTTTCCTCACAAAATGCACAATTGTTATGCTAAGTTGCCCCACTAACACGAATGTGTGCTCACTGCGGCCTAATTTTGATGATAAAACAAACTCGAAAAACATTTTCTAAAAAAGAGTAATCATGTCTCTTCTATTGGAATTGTAGATGGTGGCTTGCAAATTGAGCCTCAAGGGCGGTGTACAAAAGCCTTTTTTTAAATAACAACAAGCGTTATAGTCTAGGGCGATCACGGAGGTATTATATACCTCCGTGAGGGCGATTAGTAATTTCGTGTTTTTTGTTTGTTAAAATTGATTTAGCAATGGATTCTGCTTCAGAATATTATAGAGATGTAAAAAAAATAGGGTTCCATTTTTTCTTTTACGTCTAATAGGTAGTAATTCGAAGAAATCCAAGATGGCCGCCATAAAATTTGGAAAATACACTTTTGTGCATATCTTTGTATCTAGATATCATATAAACATGAATAATATGTCCTTTTATATGTTTTCAGACCCAAGGAAGCCATATCTGCCATTGTTTTTACAGAAAAATGCAAGGAAATTAAAATAGTGGGCAATATACCAGCCAAAATGGAGACGGCCGTCGTGAAATCGGATCGTATAATTTCCCAATTAGAATCGATTCAATAAACAATCTTCACTGATAACATTTATTTTGAATACACACACACGCACACGCACACACACACACACACACACACACACACACGCACACACATACACACACACCTAAACATAAACGATGAATGAACATAAACGATCACATAAACGAATGCCTCATTCATCCTCATCCATATCTATCACACGCGGTTCATTGATGTTTGCTTTGTTGTTACAACTGTAACCCACACACCCACAAACTTCAGTACAAGGAATATTGTTATTGCGACAGCTACATCTTCCCATACACCCTTTCTTGCACCCACAGTTCACGAGATTCATTATTGCTTCTGGGGCTGGAGGATTCAGGCATCGACTTGGGGCATAAACCCCATCATCCGAAAGTAACTGCCAACCATACTCGACAGGTGATGGAAGGGACGGATGGCTTTCTGCTGCCTTTCTCCATATCATTGCGATATAATGTGCTCGCTGAACGTGTAACTTTAGCGAACCAGTGGTAGGTGGAAGACTCTCTCCCTCAGCAGCACGGTTGGAGAATAAGAACCAGCGAAGCTCGTTTACTTTCGTGTGAACTTTAGACTTGTACAGCAGACAGACGAAGCGTTCCAGCTGGGAACACACTTCTGGTGACGGATCAGTTTGTCCCAAAGACTCCAGAGCCTCCCATATCTTGTTGTCACATGTCATGAAGACCTTAAAGCACCAGTCCTTGCTCCTGCCAGCGAACCTTCCAGACATGTCACTTCCCGTGAATGCGTGGAATCCAAGTATTGCAGACGCACGTTTCTCTCCTAGCATGCCATGAATAGGTTGGACTGCAATGCTCCTCCTCAACTTTCCCTTCCCAGTGAGAAACCTCGTAGCAGGTGGTAGATCGTGAAATCTCTGAATCAGTAGGAGGAAGATATCGGTATCTGGCGAATCAATGATAACTTCTGCATCTTTGTCGACTGTGAGAGCATGCAGAATTAAGAGTGTATCGGCCTCTTCTTGGCTGTGCGTGAGTAGACTGTCTGGAACTTCAGTGTTGCCCGTGGTCTTAGTTCCTGATGTCACCATGAACTTCTTCAACTTGTTTGGATGAGCCTTGCTGTAAGATAGACACTTCACAGCCAAGTACTCTGTAAGCTCTGCCTTGGTCTTCACATTGGAAAGGAAATCTTTGAGTGAAATCTTCTGGATCAATGTACTATCCCTGACGTGATAGTATGTTGATTTCCCCTTTGTCCTCTTTAGGCGCATTTTGTCTTTCAGTGAGTTATCGATGTATCGGTCGAATACCAACCTCACGTCATCATAATGCACGGCAATATTTTCGAGGCGTTCAATGAACGATTGAGCAAAGTCACTGCATGTAATCATTTGTTCTGTTTTGGAGATCCCGTTAACAAGAGCCATGCCATCAATGATTATCACTCTATGGCGAGAAGTAGTCTCGTTTTCATTGATCACTCCTGATCTTGTGGTTGTGTCTGGGTTTTGGCTGATCTGAGAGGGTTCCTGCAAATTTTGGCTTGAGATTTCATAGTCAGTTGATGGGTCATTAGTTTCTTCCCCAGCGTGTGCTGCTGCATCATTCAAAGCGGCAATTCCCGCGTCTTGATGCTCATTGATTTCTGTCGAAATAGGCACTCCTGGTGGATCATGTACATCCTGCTCTTCAGGCTCAGCCAGATGCTCAAGTTGACGAAGGATTTTTGCCTTGTCGTATGCCAACAAGAGGGATCCATCAGATGCAAATAAAGAACGTGGAACGATGCCAAATTCATAGGTGCCAATACATTCTTTCAGGTCGAGCTCTGGTCGGCTCCGTGAGATAACGATGAACCTCTGCAACAATCCTCGCTCTTCTTTGACTTTGATCAGCTTGTCGCCCGATCTCACTTCTGTTGTGGCATTCGAACTCTTGAATGTTCGAAGTTTTCTTTTCGTCATTTTGTCCCACACAGAAAGTTTTCCCTCAGCTAAACGATCTGTGGCAAATTGCTGGAACATCTGTTGTCCGATCTCGTCGCGCTCTAAGATGTCGCTGGACACTTTTTCATTCATGACTTCTTTGGTGAGCAGGTTGTAGACCTCGTCTACTTCCTCTTCCATAAATGGATCGCCATGTTCACGGAACACCCTAGAAAGCTTGGAGGCATGGCTCATCACCCGGGAAAGCTTTCCCCCCGTGATTTCGTGGTGTTGTTTTCTGCTCTGGTTTTCACCAAGACCATATCCCTCCGCAAACTCGTGCAGTGACTTTGACAGCTCAGGTGCAATGAGGAAGAACTTGTCAAGCGCCTTCTCATTTTGAGTTATCCCTACGATTCCTCCAATCACCTTCAGTGTACGGTTTTCTTGCTCAATGCCATGGTCTGGGGCTATTGATGTGAAGCCTGCCAATCCTTTTGTCACACAGAAGTTCCCTTTCATGAATTCCCTCCACAGTTCTGGGTGCTGCTTTTCAGTCTCCTGCATTGTTGAAATGTAGAGAGGGAGCAACCGAGCATAGTTTAGATGATCGTGAGCGAAGAAGTACTTCGTGAGAGACTCGATGCTCTCCATATGCAGCAGCAGATCACGTTGTCTTGTACTTCTAATGAACAGAAGGATAGTCTCAAACTGTTTCATGTAGTTCAGGATGAAGCGCTGTATCTTGTTTGTGCTGACCTCAAATTGTTCCAGTTTTTTGGTCATATCTCTGGACTCCATCATGGCCAATGTTTTTTTGAGAATGTCGCATAGATTCTTCTCTGGCTCCATGCTCCCGCTGATGTCTCTCTGATATGCCTCTCCCAGACGAACAGATGACTCGTTCAGATAGGCCCTTTCTTCAGGTTCCATTGCCAG
Organism: Myxine glutinosa; assembly: GCF_964187855.1. NCBI lineage: Eukaryota > Metazoa > Chordata > Myxini > Myxiniformes > Myxinidae > Myxine > Myxine glutinosa. Next base: position 56,139,499 of record NC_136264.1, on the reverse strand, counting down.
GAATCTCTGGAAGTACAGGTTGTACAAAGCGATCAGTGTTACCATGTGTGCCTCCAGAGCTCGATACAAGTGCCTCCCATTTAGTATTTGGCTCACTGTGGTTGGCGAGAAAAGTCCAGCCTCGACCCATGCCTGATCAATTCCACTCCCTTCCACGTATTTTCCTAATGCAGCTAAGGCCCAAAACACAACATGTAGCTCACCAGGTCGGAAGAGGAATTGCTTCCTGATGTCCTCGCGTTCCACCCACAGCTTCATCGCCAGGTCGTATAGCTGCAAATCGAGAGTCATGACTGTGATTGCCTCACTCCCCATAACACGAGTTGTGATGTTGTGAGCTCTCATCAGACACGTGTACAGTGTATCATAGTCTGTAGGAGGCGACCTTATCAACGGAGGAACGAGAGCAACATTGGTCTTCTCACTGGACGAAGATAGCAAGGAATTGAAGGCTCCCCACGTCCCCGGAGCTGTGAGTTTGACGTCAACTTCTCCTTCTTCCTCGAAGTTCAGGCATCCAATCATCCAGGTCATATCGGTTTTCTTGTTCTTGTCTGTCTCGGGTTTTGATGTGAGCAGCTTGCAGTCGCTCTTTCTCTTCTCGGGTGCTGGCTTCTTGCAGGTCAACGTTTTACAGCCAACTGCAGCATGTATCGTTTGAGCTTTTGATGACCGGTCAAGTTCAATTGGTGGTATTGAAGGAGCTGGGGCTCCCACGTCGATCGGAAGAATGGACGCGACAAAAAGCTAGAATTCATCCGAGTTGCTTTAATGAAATCAAACACTCAGGCACTCTGAAAACCCGTTTATCCGTCAGCAATATATATCTATTAACCCAGGGGGTTTGCCCAGGCCTGGCGCCAGGGGGCGTGGCCCAGCGTCCTGGCTGCGGCCTGGCAAGTTGAGGGCGAGCCTGCCCGGGCATGCCCGGGCATGCCCGGGCGTCCCGACCGAGGCCTGGCAAGTTGAGCGCGGGCCTGCCCGGGCGTCCTGGACGAGCCCGGCATGGTGATCGCTCCGCGTCCTTGATAGGTGCAAGGCGATTGTGAAACCCCAGCGGCAGCCGCTACAGTATCATGGGTGATTTCTCCGGTGATACAGGCTGGTAGATCGCAATTGCTGTACCATGAAGGGTATTCATCCCGCAAGGAGTTGACTCTAGAAAATCGATGTTGTCCATGGCAAACCAGACGAACGTGTCCTGAACCAACCATGGTGGTAGACAGATGCCTCCGGTGGACTCCATTTGCTTCAGTACGGAGTTGGCAATGCTGGTCTCAATCTCCATGACCTTTTTGTAGGAGATGGCGAGGTCCAGATGTGCGAGTTTCTCTACAAGCGCCTTGGATCGTGTGTTTTTGTGTATGTCGAGAGCTAAGCCCACACTCAATGGAGTTTCAAATCGTTGTTTGAATGATCCATCCTCGCTTCTTGGTTCGTACGATACCTGTCGGTCAGATTTATAAGCACCGACAAAGTGCTGCGCCAACAATGATGCACTCACACCAATGGAGTCCTCCCTGTTGCTATTTCCTACTTTCCTTGTTCCCATGACTGCATGCTTGCAGAAGATGTTGAGCATCGGGGGTGGCTTGTAATCAGCAAAGGTTCCATTAAATTTCCATGCTGGGGAAGATGCGATGTCTTTCCTCAATATTTTCGCAGCTCGCAAAAGTACTTTAAAATCGTCTTTGATGCTGTCTGCTGTAATTGTGCTTGATATCATGTGGTCTTTGAGCTTTGTGGAAAGAAACTGCTCTGGCTTTGTTTTGTTTGAGGGCCGGCTGAAATGAACATCGGCAATGTTGTCTAGGATCAATTGTTTCAGGTATGGCTTATAACTATGGTTGTCTGAGACCGGAAAGTCGTGCTCCTTAAGTAAATTGACATAGGTTACATGAATTTCATTCATATTCAGCACAGCATTTTCAGTAGTATCATTCAACGCAGTTTCAACAATTTCAATGAGTTCAAGGTCTGATAACACCTGACCAAAGTTAACATTGGTTGTTTCTGTTTGTTTTTCCGTCTTAACTATAGCACGTTTGGCCTTAACTACACATGGTAAATGATATTTCATGTCCTCAGCCATTGCTTGCAATGGGTCAGGCGAACTTATGACACTGTTTAGTCTCACTTTCAGATTGTCATTACTTGTTTCTTGGCCAATGTTTCTGATCTGGAGTCCCATGTTCTTTGTTGACACATTGTGTAGTTCACTTCCTCTGTCTTCCTGGCATATGACACATCTGAGCGCGTCAAATGTCTGTTCTCGGGAACACCTTCTGGATGTTGACGTGCTTTCCCCTAGATCACTAGAACTTGGTCGTCCTCTCTTTTTCAGTCGGATTTCTGCGGCACTGCCTGATGTTGTTCCTTTCTCAAACCTAGCCTTTGCTCGATCAATGTGCATCTTATTGGTAACATCTTTGTAACAAGCTTTATGGTAGCGGAGACCTTTTGCGAGCAATTCTTCAGCAGAGGAATATTGCAAACGTCTATTCAATGATGCAAACTTTGTTTCACCATACGTGTACTGTTCCTCAGCACCTGCCATCAGTTTCTCGACAGAGGAGAGTTTTGGTTTCGTTACAAAGGTTGTATAGTCTGTTTGCCCTATGGCCATTTGGCATACAAAACAAAGTCCGAAATCTACTGACTTCTCAATCTTCCTGGGTGGTGAGTCACTCATCTTGAAGGTAGGTGTAATTTTCTAGACACTCTTGAACTGTCGTCGGTCCTGCAAAGATAGATACTACTATTCAGATTCACATTTCGTCAACACAGTCAAAACCAGACCTTAACTAGATGGTGGAAACTTAATTAACCGATTTCATGCCGGCCGACCCCACTTTGGCTGGTATATGTCCACTATTTTATTTTCCTTGCATTTTTCTGTAAAAACAATGGCAGAAATGGCTTCCTTGGGTCTGAAAACATATAAAAGGACATATTATTCATGTTTATATGATATCTAGATACAAAGATATGCACAAAAGTGTATTTTCCAAATTTTATGGCGGCCATCTTGGATTTCTTCGAATTACTACCTATTAGACGTAAAAGAAAAAATGGAACCCTATTTTTTTTACATCTCTATAATATTCTGAAGCAGAATCCATTGCTAAATCAATTTTAACAAACAAAAAACACAAACAATATTGTTATGACATATGGGCCTGCACTATTACGCCTAGGTCCCCCGTCGGTGAAGTGATGTGAGTTGACAAAGTGGAGGACGCAAGGCGGCCATCTTCGATTTTGACGTGGCGACCTAATTTCCAATATCGTTATCCCTTATGCGTAGATACAACCACACACCAGATTAGAAGTTAGTAGTTCGTTTATTTTTCAAGATATTCCGCTCACAATGTTCAGACATACATGGCGGCGGCCATCTTGGATTTTGACGTGGCGACCCAATTTTCAATAGCGTTCTCCCTTATGCCTGGATACACCCACACACCAGATTAGAAGTTGGTACTTCGCTTATTTTTCAAAATATTCTGCTCACAACGTTCAGACATAAATGGCGGCGGCCATCTTGGATTTTAACGTGGTGACCAAATTTCAATAGCGTTCTTCCTTATTCCTAGATAAACTCACACACCAGATTAGAAGTTGGTACTTCGCTTATTTTTCAAGATATTCTGCTCACAAGGTTCAGACATACATGGCGGTGGCCATCTTGGATTTTGACGTGGGTTGCACCCACACACCAAATTAGAATTCGGTCCTTCGCTTACGCACGCACGTACACATGCACGCACGCACGCATGCCCGCACGCACGCACGGATGGACGCACGGACGGACGCACACACGGACGGAGGGGAAAACCATAGTCCCCCTTTCGCTCCGCGGTGCGACGGGGGACAATAAATACAAGGCGCAGGAAAGTGAAATTCGCTGCACATGATGTGCAATGTACGCAGAGTAAAACGAGTGTTCATTTACATCCGTAGGTTGTCTAATAAATTAAAAAAGATATAAGCACATCTGACACAAGGCCGAGGCTTCAGACTTTGGCATGCTCACGAGGCTGCACCGCCGAATAAACTGTTCCAACCAGTCATTTTGACGGGCTTTTTACTGAGTCTAAGATTGACTGCAATGTCCATTATGGGCCACCTCTGACATGCTAACCTAATATGTTGTGAGTTATACTGAGATCAACATACCTGTGTCAAATTCTGTTCTTCAACATTAACTCATAAGATACGATTCCTCTCGACTTGTATCATTGATTGTCCTACCAACAACTATTTATGCTCAAATACCCCCCCGGAAAGCTCCTCTGCAGTTTTCGGATGTTCAACTGCAGTGCTTGGTTGGGGCAAACACTTTTTCTTCAAATTTGGCATGAAAGGTCTGGTAGGTAACCTGTCCTGGCATAACTTTCTGATGGAGAAAAAAAGCCTTTCATCTCTAGTGAGCACACAGTCACCTCATCATGATCTCAATATCTTTCCATCTTACCCCTGGACCCTCCAAACTATGAGGTGCCACCAATAGGATGGAAAATGAAAGAAACAGGACCAACAGTAATGAAACATCTGCATCTTGTTTCCCCAACTACTATGGTGAAGGAAGAATTTGTAATATCCTTCATTTAACCAAATTGGTGTGGCTTTCCGGTCTGGTAAAGATTGAAGATTTCACTTTATTACTGCGTGTGTTACCTCTGTTGCTGTCTGCTATGCCTGGAATATGCTGGGTATAAGATTGGGTGTTAGATGGTGGTTCAAGGAATCAAGGCTAACATACACACCCACTCTTTGAAACTTGCACCACTCAAGCACATTTCTGTGTGATCTATCAACAGATCAGCCAGTCTCCTCCAAACTTCATCTGGATTGACATTTGAATAAATAGGAAACTTTATTACTGCAGGCTACTGATTCCCAGCAGAGGACAGCATTCGCCACAGTCTTGGGAACACCCATGCTTTGCACAGAGGTGGCATTTACTTCGCACAGGAGTTGCCAAATTCACAACGTACATTTTTAGCGGACTCATTTTTTAAAAGATTGTGTAGAGTTGAAGGTTAACTTACATCTACCCCATATTTAATTATTATGCAGTCGTCTCATTTGCCCCAAGTTTGTTTTCACCCCTGTCTGGCGGTTTGGATTGCCTGTCTGTGAGCAGGATGTCTCAAACAGTTATGGACGACTTATGACAAAACTAGGTGGATGCGTTGGGTAGGTGACAAAAACAAGCAGATTAGATTTTGGGTCAGGTCCGAATCCAGATCCGGCCCCTCAGTGGGTACAAAATGTAAGCTGTTCAGCCTGGCGGAGGTATGCGCTCAAACAAGTGCCGTTCCAGTTGTCACCAAAGCGAAAAGTGGACAGAAGTATTTGGTTCACTTCTGTCTGCCCTTCCGTTTACAAACATCCGCTTATGATTGAGGAACAATTTAGTTTCAATTGAATGTTGTATTTTGAACTGCTAATCGGAACATGAATCAGTAAACAAACCTGTAGTTTATCACTACTTTGGCTCTGTCTTTGTCCCAAGCAGGCAATATGCGCAGATGAATGCGATAAGTTTTTTAACTACCTGCCTGTCTGGCAGTGAAACAAAATTTAAAAACAATCCAAACAGGAAACTTACTGTTTTAAAGGATGTCATAAAGGACACAAACAACAGGCATGAAGAAGTAATGTAACGTTTTAGATAAGGTGGTGTAAAAGATGCTGCGTCAATGGTGGTACCCTTACATATTTTTTTCTACAATCTTTAAAATCATTGTTATTTCAAGTTATATTACCTACTTTAACAGTGGAGAGCACAAATATGCTTTCTTAGCACTTTCAAAACCCCTCCGTTTAGTAGTACTTGGACATGTTAAATGAGGTGGTGTATAAGATGCTGCATCAACGGCGGTAAACTTCTGGAATTTTCTTTCTACGACCTTTAAAATCTTTATTTTATTACCCTTACTAGAGGAGAGGATATTGCATTTGCATCTGGTTATTTTTGTCTGCACAGAATGTGCTAACGAAGGCCACACATGCCACCAAGTGGTAACCAGCCATGCACGTTGTCTTTTTTCAACCGATTACCTCCATAAAGTATGTACAATTAGAATGTGATTACGTTTATAAAATACATACTACTAGTACCCGACTGCAAAGCCGCAATGAGCCGGCGAAGCCAAAGCCTCTTGCCACTATTTTACCCATCACTATGGCATCAGTATGTTAGGTAGTTGGTAGTAGGTAGGTGTAGTAGGTACCGTACCTAGTTCAAAATGACACCATTTGCATTCTGGATGAGATTAAAATTGATAAAATTTCCTTCTTGATTAATTCGGTGAATTCCGTCTCAACTTCGGATATTTCCGGCCGTGAAAAACTATCCCCTACCCCCGCGAGATTTCTAAAAAATAATTCTTCGTCAATTTTAGAATATTTGACGCCGTTTTCAGCCTCCGAAACGGTAATAAGCTTTTTTGAAATATTTTTTCAAATGCTCGAATCTCATTGGTTCCGGTTTTTGGTGACGATTTTCGTTGAAGACAACGAGGGCCCGTGTGGGCCCAGGGAACGAGGTTGGTCTTAAAGTATTTTAATTACAAATTAGAGGTGCATAGGATTGTGAATCAAACAAAGACGGGTGAAACAAACTCCTATTGAACTTTTTCTCAATTTTTTATGCATACTTCAGCATCCGGAAGATGGCGGCCTCCATGGAGCGATTTGATGCGTCAAAGCTTGGAATTCTCAAAGGATCCAGCAAAATCTGGCTTTTTAACATAATACGTATGCGTTCATTCACAACACCGGCTTCGACGGCTACTAGTACCCGACTGCAAAGCCGCAATGAGCCGGCGAAGCCAAAGCCTCTTGCCACTATTTTACCCATCACTATGGCATCAGTAGGTTAGGTCGTTGGTAGTCGGTAGGTGTAGTAGGTACCGTACCTGGTAAGACTTGGTAAAAGAGAAGAGAAGACAGTCCTCCCCAATACCTACATACAATAAATGTCACAAGAAGCTTAAGGAAGTAACTATACGATGTGCTAGCTTAAGGCCTATTTTAAGAAATTTTAACTGGGCTTAACATACGTTTTCACAGTATGTGTGTCATCTTCTAACTTCAGTCGCTGTCAGGACTGGTTCTCTCCGGACACTGCGGCTTCCTCCACCAGAAGAAGTTAGCTTGCAGTAAGATCAGTGCCGACAGGTCAGACGATAGCGCCGTTTCAATGGCAATGTGTGACTGTCGTTAATCAAACCGTGTCGATGGCGCGGATTGGCTGACCTAAGCTGATCGCTGATTGGTCAGCTCACAAAATTTCGCAAATTCAGACCTAAAATGACACCATTTACATTCTGGATGAGATTTACTTCTTGATTAATTCGGTGAATTCTGTCTTAACTTCGGAAATTTCCGAACGTGAAAAACTATCCCCTACGGCCGCGAGATTTCTAAAAAATAATTATTCGTCAATTTTAGAATATTTGACGCCGTTTTCACCCTCCGAAATGCGTAATAAGGTTTTTAAAAATATTTTTTCAAATGCTCGAATCTCATTGGTTCCAGTGTTTGGTGACGATTTTCGTTGAAGATAACGAGGTTGGTCTTAAAGTATTTTAATTACAAATTAGAGGTGCATAAGAATGTGAATCAAACAAAGATGGGTGAAACAAACTCCTATTGAACTTTTTTCAATTTGTTATGCATACTTCCGCATCCGCAAGATGGCGGCCTCCATTGAGCGATTTGGTGCGTCACAGCTTCGGAATTCTCAAGCCAAGGGATCCAGCATAATCTTGTTTTCAACATAATACGTACGCATTTATTCACAACACCGGCTTCGCTGGCTATAAAACCAAAACAAAACAAGCCCTGGCGAGGGTCTGCAATATTTCATACAATTATTGATGAATTCGGACGAAACTTGGTGGATGATTTCGGTAGGTGACAAGAACAAGGTGATTCGATTTTGGTTAAGGTACGGATGTAGATCTGGCCTATCAGTGGGCTATAAAGGTAAACTGTTTAGATTGGCGGAGGTTTGCGTTCTAACGAGTATCGTTTTAATTTCAATTCAAATACATGAACACTGTAGAACACCAAACTCTTCCGTTTAGCAGTACCTTGACAAAATATTACGGCATTTTCCATCATCACAACCAATCAAATTTTCCGCTCGTCAACCCTGCCCATGTTATTGTTTCTCAATACAGCGTGGGGTAAGGTGTTCTATGAACTGTTAACTTATATTATAAATGTAATTAATTTTTTTAATGATAAAATGCATTTGTCTTTCCTCTTCTCCAATGGCTTGATCTCTGATCATCAATTTGGTTTCAGACCAGGTCACTCTACTCTGGACATGCTGCTTCTGCTGTCTCAACAATGGATGGAGGTCCTCAATGCCAAACAGGAAATTAGAGCTGTCTCCCTCGACATATCACGTGCCTTCGACACGGTCTGGCACCCCGCTCTGCTCACCAAACTCTCCTCCTTTGGTATCCATGGAAATCTCCACGCATGGCTGGCGGACTTCCTCTCTAGTCGTCGTCAACGTGTGGCCCTGAATGGGTTTCTCTCATCTCCTCTTCCTGTTCAGGCTGGAGTTCCCCAAGGCAGTGTTCTGGGCCCCGTGCTTTTTCTGGTCTTCATCAATGATCTCTCTGACTCTCTCGAAAATCCTCTCTATCTCTTTGCTGATGACTCCACTCTCTGCCGCTCCATTCCTCTTCCCTCAGATCGGCAGTCTGCTGCCTCCTCACTCTCTGAAGAGCTGGACAAAATCACAGACTGGTCAAACAAGTGGAACATGTCTTTCAATCCTGACAAATCTCACACTCTTACTATGTCTCTCCGAAAAGATCGACTGGACAACCCTCCCATCTACTTTCTCAACAATCCTCTCCAAGAAGTTCTGTCGCTCAAGATTTTGGGTCTCACTATCTGCCATGATCTTTCTTGGGAAAACCACATTTCCAAGCTGGCCTCCAAAGCCAGTCGCCGACTGGGCATCCTCCGTCGTGCGAAGTCCTTCCTCGGCACACCTGAGCTCCTCACCACATACAAGGCTTTCATCCGCAGCTCAATGGAATACTGTTCTCCCCTATGGGCCGGTGCTCCTGCCTCACACCTAGCTCGGCTTCACGCTGTTGAAACCAAAGCTTTCAGAATTATTGGAATCTCCCGCGATGAAGCTATCTCTGAGGGCCTTTCACTCACTCACCGCAGGCAGGTAGGTGGTCTTTCTGTCTTCTACCGACTCCTCTCCGGCCTTGCACCCCCAGCTCTCTCTGTGCCCTGTCCCCCAAATATTCCTACAGGTCGCACAAGATCTGCCAGCAACCCTCTGATGGTTAAACTGCCGAAATCTCGGCTCTCTGCACACCTTCACTCCTTCATTCCTCTTTTCTCCCGCCTCTGGAACAAACTCCCTCACTCCCTTCAATCCCACTCCTCCCTCCAGGTCTTTAAAACAGCTGTTCACCACCATCTCTTATCTTCCCCCATCCAAAACCTTGATCTTTTCTACCCCCGCTAATTCACCCCAGATCCACCTTGTTTGAAATTCCAACTTCTTTCCTGGAAGTCCTGGCAGTGTCCATATGTTTTATACCTCTCCCACCGCCCCATTCCCACGCCCCCCCCCCCCCCCAAAGCCCTCGCCCTCTCTCAGATCTCTCGATGTCTCCATGTCTCTCGGTCCCTGCTCTCAAATGTTGTGTTTGTGTCCTTCCCCCTCTCTCCCCATCTTGTCTACCGCTCCCTATGTTATATGTTTTATGTGTCGGTTTGTCTTTCTGTGTGATTAATGTTCGCTCTTTCACGAGCCTCGATATTGTATACAAAAAAAACAAAAAAAAAAACTGTGTATTACATGTAATTTTCACTTTTTTAATATTTGATTTTCTGACATGCACTGAAGTTTATTCGCATAAAGACAAAATACATTTTCCGAAGACATTGTTACACTAGCTAATGTAAGCCCTATTTAGTGTTTTAATGCCTGAACAGAATAGTTCCAGAAGAATGATACAATCCCATGAGTTAACTTACACAGAAAGCTCCTGAACAGGGCTTTTCTCTTGTTTCTAGAAGTTTCATCAGATAATTTAATACCATCTTCCTTCTGTATCCAATATGTAAATAAACATTCAAGAGAAAGTAACCTCCACAATGCAATGCTTAACAAGAAGAAAAAGAGCAATCAGAGATTGCAAACCCTCACCAGGATGTATTTTCAGTGTTTTTTTTAAGGCTTTTGTGTTAAAACAAATATGGCGGCCGAACCACGTGAATGATGACGTCATCATTTTTTTATAAACTAATTTATTCTTAGATTATGCTCAAGAAATTTAATCTTGATCGGATGAAGCTTTATACTTGTCGCATTATAACGTCATAATGGAGGAACCTATGACATCATCATTAACATATTTTATTCCCCATGGAGAGTTCTTTCAATGAGCCATGTCTCAATTTTTTCTATTCAGCCCTTTCGGAGATATAGAGGTGCAAAGTTTTTCGGTTTTTCCAAGATGGCGGCCGAACCACGTGACCGATGACATCATCATTATTATTATTTTCTCCGCCAGTTTATGCCGACATGGCGCTCAAGAAATTTCATATTGATTGGATGAAGTTTTGTACTTGTCGAATTATGACGTCAAAATGGAGGCACCTATTACATCATCATTAACATATTTTATTCCGCATGGAGAGTTCTTTACAATGAGCCACGTCTCAATTTTTTATATTCAGCGCTTTCGGATATATAGAGCTGCAAAATTTTTAGGCTTTCCAAAGATAGCGGCCGAACCACGTGACCTTTGACGTCATAATTATCACTAAAATATTATACAGTTGGAGTTGCACCGATGGTGAAAATTTCTTGCCAATCGGACCAATGGTTACAGAGAAAATCATATTTATTCTGTGCGGACAAACAGACAGACAGACAGACAGACAGACAAACAGATGAAAAATCACTCACAGAGTGACACTTGGCAAAACAGAACAAAGTAGCATGGCACTCAGTGGAGCATCCTTTTGACCTCAAAAATAATTAGCGGTTGAATTCAGTGACCTGATATGCAAACCGTCTTCAAAGTTTAAGTTAATCGGATTAAAATTGACAATTTTAGAAATTCGGCCTATGTTGTCCTTTTGGCCTATGTTGACCTCAAAAATTGTTGGTGGTTGGTTTCAGTAGGGTGATATGAAAATCCTTTTCAAATTTCAAGTCAATCGGATGAAAATTGAGGATTTTTGAAATTTGAAAAAATTGGTTGACCTTTGGCCTATGTTGACCTTTTGGCCAAAGCTAATCTCAAAAATAGTTGGTGGTTGAATTCAGTTGGCCGATATGCAAATCCTCTTCAAATTTCAAGTCAATCGGATGAAAATTGAGGATTTTAGAAATTCCAAAAAAGCTGGTTGACCTTTGACCTAAGTTGACCTTTTGGGCTACTCTGATCTCGAAAATAGTTGGTGGTTGAATTCAGCAAGCCGATATGTAAATCCTATTTAAATTTCAAGTCAATCGGATGAAAATTGAGGATTTTACAAATTTGAAATGGTTGTTGACCTTTGGCCTATGTTGTCCTTTTGGCCGATGCTGATCTCAAAAATAGCTGTTGGTTGAATTCAGTTTGCCGATATGTATATCTGATTCAAATTTCAAGTCAATCGGATGAAAATTGTGGATTTTAGAAATTTCAAAAAAGTGGTTGACCTTTGGCCTATGTTGACCTTTTGGCCTATGTTGATCTCAAAAATAGTTGGTGGTTGAATTCAGTTCGCCGATATGTAAATCCTATTCAAATTTCAAGTCAATCGGATGAAAATTGAGGATTTTAGAAATTTGAAATGGTTGTTGACCTTTGGCCTTTGTTGACCTTTTGGCCTATGCTGATCTCAAAAATAGTTGGTGGTTGAATTCAGTTTGCCGATATGTATATCCTATTCAAATTTCAAGTCAATCGGATGAAAATTGAGGATTTTAGAAATTTGAAAAAGGGGTTGACCTTTGGCCTAGGTTGACCTTTTGACCTTTTGCCCCCAAAAATATATAAGATTTTGTCGGAACACGAACTCTACCATTTGGTAAAGTTTCGTGAAGATCGGTTTAAAATTGTGTCCTGTAGGCAAGTATAAGTGAGTGGACAGACAAACAAACACACACACAAACACACAAACACACAAAGCGGAGTGAGTAACATACAGTACTTGCAAAAAAAAAAATTGTTTTTCTATTTTTATTTTTGTAAAAAATAATTTTTTTTATTTTATTTATTTTTTGTTTTTTGGTGGTTGAATTCAGTTCGCCGATATGTAAATCCGATTCAAAAATATTATTATTTTTGCCAAGTAACAAACAAACGGACTCAAATACAATACCCTCTCCTCAGGCGAGGGCAACGATGTTGTAAATTAGCATTGGTTGGTGTCGAAAGGTCATGAGTGCTGTCTCTGATATCCACATTCCAAACCACAATCAAACAAAATATTTGAATATTTTCCAAGTCTGACAGGACAATACAGAGGTATCACAATTACCTTTGAGCTGTCCAGACTAGGTTCAATTATCGACTGAACATAAACTGTGGGATTGGTTCTTCACAGGCATGACATAGCACACTCACTGTCACACTTGGACGGAGTGTCCTGTCTGCCACCATTAATTGGCAGACGTTAAATAACCCACACACATGTGTCCCTACGCCGAGAAGAGTTTCTTTATCTCCGGCAAAATGAACACATTCCAAATTCCTTCCATAACGTAGCCAAGAGTACACTGCATCAGCTACACCACTGCACTCCCAAGCAATCATCCAATCAGCAGCCGGGTTCTGCGTATAAGTGAGAAGAAGAAGAAGACAACATCGGATATGTACAGCAATTTATATCTGACGATATATCCTGGAATACAGAACATTCAATTGGAGGAGAATAAAGCTCATTCACACAAACTGTTTGTAAAGTTGTAACACAAACACTTCTGTAATGTCGAAACATTTTTCAAAAAGATTCAGTTGTGAAGGGCACAAAAGTCCAACAGAAACCCGCAGACTTATACCTGGCTTTGCTCAAACAGAAAACCACAGACTTATACCTGGCTTTGCTCAAACAGAAAATCGCAGACTTATACCTGGCTTTGCTCAAACAGAAAACCGCAGACTTATACCTGGCTTTGCTCAAACAGAAAATCGCAGACTTATACCTGGCTTTGCTCAAACAGAAAACCGCAGACTTATACCTGGCTTTGCTCAAACAGAACACCGCAGACTTATACCTGGCTTTGCTCAAACAGAAACCCGCAGACTTATACCTGGCTTTGCTCAAACAGAAACCGGAAGACTTATACCTGGCTTTGATCCAACAGAAAATCGCAGACTTATACCTGGCTTTGCTCAAACAGAAAACCGCAGACTTATACCTGGCTTTGCTCAAACAGAACACCGCAGACTTATACCTGGCTTTGCTCAAACAGAAACCCGCAGACTTATACCTGGCTTGTTCCAATAGAAAACCGCAGACTTATACCTGGCTTTGATCCAACAGAAAATCGCAGATTTATCCCTGGCTTTGCGCAAACAGAAAACTGCAGACTTATACCTGGCTTTGCTCAAACAGAAAACCGCTGACTTATACCTGGCTTTGCTCCAACAGAAAACCGCAGACATATACCTGGCTTGTTCCAACAGAAAATCGCAGTCTTATACCTGGCTTTGCTCCAACAGAAAATCGCAGACTTATACCTGGCTTTCCTCAAACAGAAAACCGCAGACTTATACCTGGTTTGTTTCCACAGAAACCCGCAGACTTATACCTGGCTTTGCTCCAACAGAAAACCGCTGACTTATACCTGGCTTGTTCCAACAGAAACCCGCAGACTTATACCTGGCTTTGCTCAAACAGAAAACCGCAGACTTATACCTGGTCTGTTTCAACAGAAACCGCTGACTTATACCTGGCTTTGCTCCAACAGAAAACCGCTGACTTATACCTGGCTTTGTTCCAACAGAAACCCGCAGACTTATACCTGGCTTTGCTCAAACAGAAAACCGCTGACTTATACCTGGCTTGTTCCAACAGAAACCGGAAGACTTATACCTGGCTTTGCTCCAACAGAAAATCGCAGACATATACCTCGCTTTGTTCCAACAGAAACCCGCAGACTTAGACCTGGCTTAGCTCAAACAGTAAATCGCAGACTTATACCTGGTTCCTTTCAACAGAAAACCGCAGACTTATACCTGGCTTTGCTCCAACAGAAAACCGCTGACTTATACCTGGCTTGTTCCAACAGAAACACGTAGACTTATACCTGGCTTTGCTCAAACAGAAAACCGCAGACTTATACCTGGTTTGTTTCAACAGAAAACCGCAGACTGATACCTGGCTTTGCTCCAACAGAAAATCGCAGACTTATACCTGGCTTTGCTCCAACAGAAAATCGCAGACTTATACCTGGCTTGTTCCAACAGAAAACCGCTGACTTATACCTGGCTTGTTCCAACAGAAAATCGCATACTTATACCTGGCTTGTTCCAACAGAAAACCGCTGACTTATACCTGGCTTTGCTCCAACAGAAAACCGCTGACTTATACCTGGCTTTGCTCCAACAGAAAACCGCAGACTGATACCTGGCTTTGCTCCAACAGAAAACCGCTGACTTATACCTGGCTTTGCTCCAACAGAAAACCGCTGACTTATACCTGGCTTTGCTCCAACAGAAAACCGCTGACTTATACCTGGCTTGTTCCAACAGAAACCCGCAGACTTATACCTGGCTTTGCTCCAACTGAAAACCGCTGACTTATACCTGGCTTTGCTCCAACAGAAAACCGCTGACTTATACCTGGCTTGTTCCAACAGAAACCCGCAAACTTATACCTGGCTTTGCTCCAACAGAAAACCGCTGACTTATACCTGGCTTTGCTCCAACAGAAAACCGCTGACTTATACCTGGCTTGTTCCAACAGAAACCCGCAGACTTATACCTGGCTTTGCTCCAACTGAAAACCGCTGACTTATACCTGGCTTTGCTCCAACAGAAAACCGCTGACTTATACCTGGCTTGTTCCAACAGAAACCCGCAAACTTATACCTGGCTTTGTTCCAACAGAAACCCGCAGACTTATACCTGGCTTTGCTCAAACAGAAAACCGCAGACTTATACCTGGTCTGTTTCAACAGAAACCGCTGACTTATACCTGGCTTTGCTCCAACAGAAAACCGCTGACTTATACCTGGCTTTGTTCCAACAGAAACCCGCAGACTTATACCTGGCTTTGCTCAAACAGAAAACCGCTGACTTATACCTGGCTTGTTCCAACAGAAACCGGAAGACTTATACCTGGCTTTGCTCCAACAGAAAATCGCAGACATATACCTCGCTTTGTTCCAACAGAAACCCGCAGACTTAGACCTGGCTTAGCTCAAACAGTAAATCGCAGACTTATACCTGGTTCCTTTCAACAGAAAACCGCAGACTTATACCTGGCTTTGCTCCAACAGAAAACCGCTGACTTATACCTGGCTTGTTCCAACAGAAACACGTAGACTTATACCTGGCTTTGCTCAAACAGAAAACCGCAGACTTATACCTGGTTTGTTTCAACAGAAAACCGCAGACTGATACCTGGCTTTGCTCCAACAGAAAATCGCAGACTTATACCTGGCTTTGCTCCAACAGAAAATCGCAGACTTATACCTGGCTTGTTCCAACAGAAAACCGCTGACTTATACCTGGCTTGTTCCAACAGAAAATCGCATACTTATACCTGGCTTGTTCCAACAGAAAACCGCTGACTTATACCTGGCTTTGCTCCAACAGAAAACCGCTGACTTATACCTGGCTTTGCTCCAACAGAAAACCGCAGACTGATACCTGGCTTTGCTCCAACAGAAAACCGCTGACTTATACCTGGCTTTGCTCCAACAGAAAACCGCTGACTTATACCTGGCTTTGCTCCAACAGAAAACCGCTGACTTATACCTGGCTTGTTCCAACAGAAACCCGCAGACTTATACCTGGCTTTGCTCCAACTGAAAACCGCTGACTTATACCTGGCTTTGCTCCAACAGAAAACCGCTGACTTATACCTGGCTTGTTCCAACAGAAACCCGCAAACTTATACCTGGCTTTGCTCCAACAGAAAATCGCAGACTTATACCTGGCTTGTTCCAACAGAAAATCGCAGTCTTATACCTGGCCTGTTCCAACAGAAAATCGCAGACTTATACCTGGGGCTTGTTCCAACAGAAAATCGCAGACTTATACCTGGCTTGTTCCAACAGAAAATCGCAAACTTGTACCTGGCTTTGGTCCAACAGAAAATCGCAGACTTATACCAGGCTTTCCTCCAACAGAAAATGGCAGATTTATACCTGGCTTTGCTCCAACAAAAAACCGCAAACTTATACCTGGCTTTGCTCCAACAGAAAATCGCAGACTTATACCTGGCTTTGCTCCAACAGAAAACCGCTGACTTATACCTGGCTTTGCTCCAACAGAAAACCGCAGACTTATAGCTGGCTTTGCTCCAACAGAAAACTGCAGACTTATACCTGGCTTGTTCCAACAGAAAATCGCAGACTTCTACCTGGCTTTGCTCCAACAGAAAACTGCAGACTTATACCTGGCTTGTTCCAACAGAAAATCGCAGACTTCTACCTGGCTTTGCTCCAACAGAAAACCGCAGACATATACCTGGTTTGTTCCAACAGAAAATCGCAGACTTATACCTGGCTTTGCTCCAACAAAAAATCGCAGACTTATACCTGGCTTTGCTCCAACAGAAAATCGCAGACTTATACCTGGCTTTGCTCCAACAGAAAACCGCAGACTTATACGTGGCTTTGCTCCAACAGAAAATCGCAGAGTTATACCTGGCTTTGCTCCAACAGAAAACCGCTGACTTATACCTGGCTTTGCTCCAACAGAAAACCGCAGACTTATACCTGGCTTTGCTCCAACAGAAAACCGCAGAATTATACCTGGCTTGTTCCAACAGAAAATCGCAGACTTATACCTCGCTTTGCTCCAACAGAAAACCGCTGACTTATACCTGGCTTTGCTCCAACAGAAAACCACAGACTTATACCTGGCTTGTTCCAACAGAAAATCGCAGACTTATACCTGGCTTTGCTCCAGCAGAAAATCGCAGATTTATACCTGGCTTGTTCCAACAGAAAATCGCAGACGTATACCTGGCTTTGCTCAAACAGTAAACCGCAGACTTATAGCTGGCTTTGCTCCAACAGAAAACCGCAGACTTATACCTGGCTTGTTCCAACAGAAAATCGCAGACTTCTACCTGGCTTTGCTCCAACAGAAAACCGCAGACTTATACCTGGCTTTGCTCCAACAGAAAACCGCAGAATTATACCTGGCTTGTTCCAACAGAAAATCGCAGACTTATACCTGGCTTTGCTCCAACAGAAAACCGCTGACTTATACCTGGCCTTGCTCCAACAGAAAACCGCAGACTTATACCTGGCTTTGCTCCAACAGAAAACCGCAGACTTCTACCTGGCTTTGCTCCAACAGAAAACCACTGACTTATACCTGGCTTTGCTCCAACAGAAAATCGGAGACTTATACCTGGCTTTGCTCCAACAGAAAACCGCAGACTTATACCTGGTTTCTTCCAACAGAAACCCGCAGACTTATACCTGGCTTTGCTCAAACAGTAAACCGCAGACTTATAGCTGGCTTTGCTCCAACAGAAAACCGCAGACTTATACCTGGCTTGTTCCAACAGAAAATCGCAGACTTCTACCTGGCTTTGCTCCAACAGAAAACCGCAGACTTATACCTGGTTTGTTCCACCAGAAAATCGCAGACTTATACCTGGCTTTGCTCCAACAATAAATCGCAGACTTATACCTGGCTTTGCTCCAACAGAAAATCGCAGACTTTTACCTGGCTTTGCTCCAACAGAAAATCGCAGACTTATACCTGGTTTGTTCCAACAGAAAATCGCAGACTTATACCTGGCTTGTTCCAACAGAAAATCGCAGACTTATACCTGGCTTGTTCCAACAGAAAATCGCAGACTTATACCTGGCTTTGCTCCAACAGAAAACCGCTGACTTATACCTGGCTTTGCTCCAACAGAAAACCGCAAACTTATACCTGGCTTTGCTCCAACAGAAAATCGCAGACTTATACCTGGCTTTGCTCCAACAGAAAACCGCAGACTTCTACCTGGCTTTGCTCCACCAGAAAACCGCTGACTTATACTTGGCTTTGTTCCAACAGAAACCCGCAGACTTATACCTGGCTTTGCTCAAACAGAAAACCGCTGACTTATACCTGGCTTGTTCCAACAGAAACCGGAAGACTTATACCTGGCTTTGCTCCAACAGAAAATCGCAGACTTATACCTGGCTTTGTTCCAACAGAAACCCGCAGACTTATACCTGGCTTAGCTCAAACAGTAAACCGCAGACTTATACCTGGTTCCTTTCAACAGAAAACCGCAGACTTATACCTGGCTTTGCTCCAACAGAAAACCGCTGACTTATACCTGGCTTGTTCCAACAGAAACACGCAGACTTATACCTGGCTTTGCTCAAACAGAAAATCGCAGATTTATACCTGGCTTGTTCCAACAGAAAATCGCAGACTTATACCTGGCTATGCTCAACAGAAAATCGCAGACTTATACCTGGCTTGTTCCAACAGAAAATCGTAGACTTATACCTGGCTTGTTCCAACAGAAAATCGCAGACTTATACCTGGTTTGTTCCAACAGAAAATCGCAGACTTATACCTGGCTTGTTCCAACAGAAAATCGCAGAATTATACCTGGCTTTGCTCCAACAGAAAATCGCAGACTTATACCTGGCTTTGCTCCAACAGAAAATCGCAGACTTATACCTGGCTTTGCTCCAACAGAAAATCGCAGACTTATACCTGGTTTATTCCAACAGAAAATCGCAGACTTATACCTGGCTTGTTCCAACAGAAAATCGCAGACTTATACCTGGCTTTGCTCCAACAGAAAACCGCAGACTTATACCTGGCTTTGCTCCAACAGAAAATCGCAGACTTATACCTGGCTTTGCTCCAACAGAAAACCGCAGACTTCTACCTGGCTTTGCTCCAACAGAAAACCGCAGACTTATACCTGGTTTGTTCCAACAGAAACCCGCAGACTTATACCTGGCTTTGCTCAAACAGTAAACCGCAGACTTATAGCTGGCTTTGCTCCAACAGAAAACCGCAGACTTATACCTGGCTTGTTCCAACAGAAAATCGCAGACTTCTACCTGGCTTTGCTCCAACAGAAAACCGCAGACTTATACCTGGCTTTGCTCCAACAGAAAACCGCAGAATTATACCTGGCTTTGCTCCAACAGAAAACCGCTGACTTATACCTGGCTTTGCTCCAACAGAAAACCGCAGACTTATACCTGGCTTTGCTCCAACAGAAAACCGCAGAATTATACCTGGCTTGTTCCAACAGAAAATCGCAGACTTATACCTCGCTTTGCTCCAACAGAAAACCGCTGACTTATACCTGGCTTTGCTCCAACAGAAAACCACAGACTTATACCTG
This sequence comes from Myxine glutinosa, assembly GCF_964187855.1. NCBI lineage: Eukaryota > Metazoa > Chordata > Myxini > Myxiniformes > Myxinidae > Myxine > Myxine glutinosa. Next base: position 56,119,942 of record NC_136264.1, on the reverse strand, counting down.
GCTTGTTCCAACAGAAAATCGCAGACTTATACCTGGCTTTGCTCCAGCAGAAAATCGCAGATTTATACCTGGCTTGTTCCAACAGAAAATCGCAGACGTATACCTGGCTTTGCTCAAACAGTAAACCGCAGACTTATAGCTGGCTTTGCTCCAACAGAAAACCGCAGACTTATACCTGGCTTGTTCCAACAGAAAATCGCAGACTTCTACCTGGCTTTGCTCCAACAGAAAACCGCAGACTTATACCTGGTTTGTTCCACCAGAAAATCGCAGACTTATACCTGGCTTTGCTCCAACAATAAATCGCAGACTTATACCTGGCTTTGCTCCAACAGAAAATCGCAGACTTTTACCTGGCTTTGCTCCAACAGAAAACCGCAGACTTATACGTGGCTTTGCTCCAACAGAAAATCGCAGAGTTATACCTGGCTTTGCTCCAACAGAAAACCGCTGACTTATACCTGGCTTTGCTCCAACAGAAAACCGCAGACTTATACCTGGCTTTGCTCCAACAGAAAACCGCAGAATTATACCTGGCTTGTTCCAACAGAAAATCGCAGACTTATACCTGGCTTTGCTCCAACAGAAAACCGCTGACTTATACCTGGCTTTGCTCCAACAGAAAACCGCAGACTTATACCTGGCTTGTTCCAACAGAAAATCGCAGACTTTTTCCTGGCTTTGCTCCAACAGAAAATCGCAGATTTATACCTGGCTTGTTCCAACAGAAAATCGCAGACTTATACCTGGCTATGCTCCAACAGAAAATCGCAGACTTATACCAGGCTTGTTCCAACAGAAAATCGCAGACTTATACCTGGCTTGTTCCAACAGAAAATCGCAGACTTATACCTGGTTTGTTCCAACAGAAAATCGCAGACTTATACCTGGCTTGTTCCAACAGAAAATCGCAGAATTATACCTGGCTTTGCTCCAACAGAAAATCGCAGATTTATACCTGGCTTTGCTCCAACAGAAAATCGCAGACTTATACCTGGTTTGTTCCAACAGAAAATCGCAGACTTATACCTGGCTTGTTCCAACAGAAAATCGCAGACTTATACCTGGCTTGTTCCAACAGAAAATCGCAGACTTATACCTGGCTTTGCTCCAACAGAAAACCGCTGACTTATACCTGGCTTTGCTCCAACAGAAAACCGCAAACTTATACCTGGCTTTGCTCCAACAGAAAATCGCAGACTTATACCTGGCTTTGCTCCAACAGAAAACCGCAGACTTCTACCTGGCTTTGCTCCAACAGAAAACCGCTGACTTATACTTGGCTTTGTTCCAACAGAAACCCGCAGACTTATACCTGGCTTTGCTCAAACAGAAAACCACTGACTTATACCTGGCTTGTTCCAACAGAAACCGGAAGACTTATACCTGGCTTTGCTCCAACAGAAAATCGCAGACTTATACCTGGCTTTGTTCCAACAGAAACCCGCAGACTTATACCTGGCTTAGCTCAAACAGTAAACCGCAGACTTATACCTGGTTCCTTTCAACAGAAAACCGCAGACTTATACCTGGCTTTGCTCCAACAGAAAACCGCTGACTTATACCTGGCTTGTTCCAACAGAAACACGCAGACTTATACCTGGCTTTGCTCAAACAGAAAACCGCAGACTTATACCTGGTTTGTTTCAACAGAAAACCGCAGACTTATACCTGGCTTTGCGCCAACAGAAAACCGCTGACTTATACCTGGCTTGTTCCAACAGAAACCCACAGACTTATACCTGGCTTTGCTCCAACAGAAAACCGCTGACTTATACCTGGCTTGTTCCAACAGAAACACGCAGACTTATACCTGGCTTTGCTCAAACAGAAAACCGCAGACTTATACCTGGTTCCTTTCAACAGAAAACCGCAGACTTATACCTGGCTTTGCTCCAACAGAAAACCGCTGACTTATACCTGGCTTGTTCCAACAGAAACCCACAGACTTATACCTGGCTTTGCTCCAACAGAAAACCGCTGACTTATACCTGGCTTTGCTCCAACAGAAAACCGCTGACTTATACCTGGCTTGTTCCAACAGAAACCCGCAAACTTATACCTGGCTTTGCTCCAACAGAAAATCGCAGACTTATACCTGGCTTGTTCCAACAGAAAATCGCAGTCTTATACCTGGCCTTTTCCAACAGAAAATCGCAGACTTATACCCGGCTTGTTCCAACAGAAAATCGCAAACTTGTACCTGGCTTTGGTCCAACAGAAAATCGCAGACTTATACCAGGCTTTCCTCCAACAGAAAATGGCAGACTTATACCTGGCTTTGCTCCAACAGAAAACCGCAGACTTTGCTCCAACAGTAAACCGCTGACTTATACCTGGCTTGTTCCAACAGAAACCCGCAGACTTATACCTGGCTTTGCTCCAACAGAAAATACCTGGCTTTGCTCCAACAGAAAATCGCAGACTTATACCTGGCTTTGCTCCAACAGAAAACCGCTGACTTATACCTGGCTTTGCTCCAACAGAAAACCGCAGACTTATAGCTGGCTTTGCTCCAACAGAAAACTGCAGACTTATACCTAGCTTGTTCCAACAGAAAATCGCAGACTTCTACCTGGCTTTGCTCCAACAGAAAACTGCAGACTTATACCTGGCTTGTTCCAACAGAAAATCGCAGAATTCTACCTGGCTTTGCTCCAACAGAAAACCGCAGACTTATGCCTGGTTTGTTCCAACAGAAAATCGCAGACTTATACCTGGCTTTGCTCCAACAAAAAATCGCAGACTTAGACCTGGCTTTGCTCCAACAGAAAACCGCAGACTTATACGTGGCTTTGCTCCAACAGAAAATCGCAGACTTCTACCTGGCTTTGCTCCAACAGAAAACCGCAGACTTATACCTGGCTTTGCTCCAACAGAAAATCGCAGACTTATACCTGGCTTTGCTCCAACAGAAAATCGCAGACTTAGACCTGGCTTTGCTCCAACAGAAAACCGCAGACTTATACGTGGCTTTGCTCCAACAGAAAATCGCAGAGTTATACCTGGCTTTTTTTTTTTTTTTTTTTTTTTTTTTTTTTTTTTGTATACTGAATCGAGGCTCGTGAAAGAGCTAACATTTACTTCACAAACAAATCAACCAGACAAACAAAATATATAAAACGAGGGAGCGGAAGACAAGATGGGGAGAGAAGGGGAAGCACACCAACACAACATTTGAGAGCAGGGAGATGTGTGGAAGGGAGAGGGCTTGGGGGGAGGAGGCGTGGAAAGGGGGGGGGGGGGGGGGGGGGAGAAGTATAAAACACAAGGACACCAACGACTTCCAGGACAGAAGTTGGTATTTCAAAAAAGTGGAATTGGGGTGAAATTAGTGGGTGCTCCAACAGAAAACCGCTGACTTATACCTGGCTTTGCTCCAACAGAAAACCGCAGACTTATACCTGGCTTTGCTCCAACAGAAAACCGCAGAATTATACCTGGCTTGTTCCAACAGAAAATCGCAGACTTATACCTGGCTTTGCTCCAACAGAAAACCGCAGACTTATACCTGGCTTGTTCCAACAGAAAATCGCAGACTTATACCTGGCTTTGCTCCAACAGAAAATCGCAGATTTATACCTGGCTTGTTCCAACAGAAAATCGCAGACTTATACCTGGCTATGCTCAACAGAAAATCGCAGACTTATACCTGGCTTGTTCCAACAGAAAATCGCAGACTTATACCTGGCTTGTTCCAACAGAAAATCGCAGACTTATACCTGGTTTGTTCCAACAGAAAATCGCAGACTTATACCTGGCTTGTTCCAACAGAAAATCGCAGAATTATACCTGGCTTTGCTCCAACAGAAAATCGCAGAGTTATACCTGGCTTTGCTCCAACAGAAAATCGCAGACTTATACCTGGCTTTGCTCCAACAGAAAATCGCAGACTTATACCTGGTTTATTCCAACAGAAAATCCCAGACTTATACCTGGCTTGTTCCAACAGAAAATCGCAGACTTATACCTGGCTTTGCTCCAACAGAAAACCGCAGACTTATACCTGGCTTTGCTCCAACAGAAAATCGCAGACTTATACCTGGCTTTGCTCCAACAGAAAACCGCAGACTTATACCTGGTTTGTTCCAACAGAAACCCGCAGACTTATACCTGGCTTTGCTCAAACAGTAAACCGCAGACTTATAGCTGGCTTTGCTCCAACAGAAAATCGCAGACTTATACCTGGCTTTGCTCCAACAGAAAACCGCAGACTTATACCTGGTTTGTTCCAACAGAAACCCGCAGACTTATACCTGGCTTTGCTCAAACAGTAAACCGCAGACTTATAGCTGGCTTTGCTCCAACAGAAAACCGCAGACTTATACCTGGCTTGTTCCAACAGAAAATCGCAGACTTCTACCTGGCTTTGCTCCAACAGAAAACCGCAGACTTATACCTGGCTTTGCTCCAACAGAAAACCGCAGAATTATACCTGGCTTGTTCCAACAGAAAATCGCAGACTTATACCTGGCTTTGCTCCAACAGAAAACCGCTGACTTATACCTGGCCTTGCTCCAACAGAAAACCGCAGACTTATACCTGGCTTGTTCCAACAGAAAATCGCAGACTTATACCTGGCTTTGCTCCAACAGAAAATCGCAGACTTATACCTGGCTTTGCTCCAACAGAAAATTGCAGACTTATACCTGGTTTGTTCCAACAGGAAATCGCAGACTTATACCTGGCTTGTTCCAACAGAAAATCGCAGACTTATACCTGGCTTTGCTCCAACAGAAAATCGCAGACTTATACCTGGTTTGTTCCAACAGAAAATCGCAGGCTTATACCTGGCTTGTTCCAACAGAAAACCGCAGACTTATACCTGGCTTTGCTCCAACAGAAAATCGCAGACTTATACCTGGCTTTGCTCCAACAGAAAACCGCAGACTTCTACCTGGCTTTGCTCCAACAGAAAACCGCTGACTTATACCTGGCTTTGCTCCAACAGAAAACCAGAGACTTATACCTGGCTTTGCTCCAACAGAAAACCGCAGACTTATACCTGGTTTCTTCCAACAGAAAACCGCAGAATTATACCTTGCTTGTTCCAACAGAAAATCGCAGACTTATACCTGGCTTTGCTCCAACAGAAAATCGCAGACTTATACCTGGCTTGTTCCAACAGAAAATCGCAGACTTATACCTCGCTTGTTTCAACAGAAAATCGCAGACTTATACCTGGCTTTGCTCCAATAGAAAACCGCAGACTTATACCTGGCTTGTTCCATCAGAAAACTCCTAACCTACCTGGCTTGCTTAACACCCCATTCTTGCACTAATCCAGAAGAGCAGCTTTCTGATTGGCTCTGCTGCGATGTCGTGCTTACCTTGTCAATGATTCATTCGCCTCTCCACAGCATTGTTGCCTATCATCAGGTATGCAGGTAACTCGTCTTTTTTAAGGGGCAGGAATGGGTGGGACCCCGGGTCATTCAGCACAAGCTCCTATAATAAGGGAAGTGATCAAGTGAATATACAAGTGATCCACAAATGGGTGGACAGCTGGCATATCCCATGTAGACAAAAGCAGGTGGAGTCGGCAAATAGTCCTGACCTGTGGCCGCTAATGAGCCAGGTGGGTCTTTTCATCAACAATCTAATGGAGACCTGGAAATTATTTTGAAAGTAACCAGATTTGGTAGAGCCTCGGCGATGTAATGGTTGGAGCATCTGCTCTGAGTCTGGGAAAGAATCTTTTTTGCATGCCAGGTGCTGCTTCCTTGTTTGATGCTCAGCATCTTAAAAGGAGAAAGCACGGACAAACTACCATAGGTTGGTAATAGAATCACAGGCATTAATGGGCGCAATGGCCTCCTCCTGCGTCAAAGTTCCTTGCATGGGAAATCGGACTTCCTGAAGCTAACTGGACTTCCTGAAGCTTAGATACTGCTGCCTGGATATGAATCCATAATTTCTCGAATGCCAGTCCAGTGGCCTCACCAATGACCCATTACTGCACCACAAATTGGTTGTGGTAGTTGAGACCTGGCAAGTGGAGGTAAGTATAACATGTCCCCAAATTGAAGAAGTTTAATCAGATGAAGAAAATCCTGAATAATTACATCAGAAATGAATGAATAAATGGAATGAATAACTGCCGCTCATATTATTCATTATTGAACGAGGTAGTCTTAATATTTCAACCTTTCCCCCAAAATTCCAATATTTAGACGAAGGGAAGTCTATTTGAGAGTATTACTCTCATACTGCAGAAAGACTTCCAGATGGCACAAAGAGCTGTGATTGGCATTATCTTGGCATGTTCCCTCCTTGGTCGCCCAGTTTCCATCTAATCGGCCTTTCAGGATTCCTGTGGCCGAACTGGTGACAGGTAAAGCCACTGCCCGTGTTCACACAAGTGAGTGTTGGGTACATTTGGCAGGTTCCAGTTGTGTCTTTGAGACATATAGCGTCATCATCATTATCTGTCCCATGACTGAAAAGATCGTTGCGGCGCCAAGCTGGTGATAGACTCGGTGGTGTCGGTCTCCTCTCTGGGTCGGGTGAGGATAGAGATTTGGGGAGGGGGGGGGGCTTATGAATGGTTGAGGCTCATGGAAAAGCTAGAGCAGAATGGTATGGAGAAAAAAAAATGGAAAGGGGAAAATGTCAACAGCTGAGAGGTGAGAGTGAGATCAAGGGAATGGGAGAAGGACACATGGGGTGAATAAGCTTCACACTAGATGAATGAAACACAGCAAGAGGAAGGGGAAAGTGGCGATGAAACAGAAACGGAACAACTCAACCAACAAACAAACAAACGAAAAGAGGTGAGGACAGAGGAGAGATTGAACGGGGGAAGTTTGGATCCACAGGTGGAAAAATAGGAATTAATGAATGGAGGGGAGCAGTGATCCTGGTGGGAGTTTCAACAAAAGGGGTTGATGGTGGACTATGGAAGCCTGCATGAACCTGGGGAGGGGAAAGAACGATGCAACACCACATAGACAGAGGAGGCGGTAGAAGAGAAAAAGACCACGATCCAGTCTGCGATGGTGAAGTGATAGGCCATAGACTCAGCTCCATCATGGGAGATTCATACAATCTTGAAGGTCTTGTTTTGCACAGCATCAAGCTGAACAAGGTGTGAGGCAGGGGAGCGAGCACAGAGGGGAGAGCAGTACTCCATCAAGCTGCGAATG
>NC_136264.1:56100297-56110297 GCF_964187855.1 Myxine glutinosa | reverse complement strand
CAGGGTCAGGTCCCTGCAACCGGCAGGGCTGGAGGTAGCAGCTCCCACTCTTCGCGTTTTTGGCGGGAAAACCCTCGGTCGCGTCGACGCTGCTGATGCTGTGGACGTCACGCGCTGGCTCGGTCACACCTGCTCCTCTCCTTCTGGTGGAGCCGTCTCCCTCCTCTCATCTCATCTGCCGAAGCAGTCCCTTCCAGTCGCTTTTATTACTCGGGTCGGAATCAAGCCGCCGGCTGCGAGGGCACGCCTACCGGGTCGCTCACCGCGGTGCTGGTTGGCTGTTAGGGCTGTCCGATTCCCCCTTTGATCATGACGACGTGCCACGCCTGTGAGTTGGCGGCTCCTACCCCCCTCTTCTCCGAGATTAGCACATGGGCAATGGCAGCTTGCGGGATTGAACACCACTCGCACCGCTTTTGAAAGGAACTTTGGTGAGCGGAGATGATTGGGGAAATTGAAAGGGGCCTACGCTTATTTCGTTTGATGCAATGCAGAGCCAATCTAGTGGGAAACACATATTTAGCCTACATAGAATAAGGAAATAAGCTATTTAAAAAGATATATCGTGGCCTGTGTGTAAGTTTCATGGAATTAACTAGGGGGACGTCCTTCGACCTTATTTACTCTACGAGGGTCAGTTAAAACACAGCAAACCAGTTCTCACATTCTTTACACTTTCCAAATTCGTTACACTGCACCCTCCTTTCTTCAGGTCCATCCCCGGGCCTACAACTTTAATTTAGTGTGACACGTAGGTGTAGTTCCCTCTACTTTTAACCTGACCCTGAGTGTGACGATTTTAAAACACAAATAAGTATGTCCCCCTATTGCATTGCACCCTGTCTAACAGACTCAAGCCCACAGCTAACCGAATTACGGAATTGTTCTCAAACTATACATTTACGGTGGGGAGCATTATTTACAGTGACGTTATTTCTTATTTACAACGCAACCCAGGACCTGTGTTTTTTTTTTCTTTTTAGGGAATAAGAAAAAGAAATTCCTGTTGGGAGGGAGGAGACAGCACACATTGCATCGATGCACCAGTACCAATACCACCAAAGCACCTAAAAGCACCAAAAGCACCACAAAGCACCAAAAGCACCACTCGGTGCACAGTCACCACTGTTCATAATAAACACAACAAAACAACTGGTGGTGGTCTTCTCTTTTTCTGCTGGGCCGATGTTCTTCCCGACGTCTTCTGGCTTCATGCGGCCTACTTGGAAATAATAAAAAGCACAACTTGTGTTCATTTTTATTTAGGGCCTCAGGGGCCAACTAAGGGTGGTCCACCTGTTTGGCTTAGGTGCCACCTTACCGAGGTCCGCAAGCAAGATTCCCTGGCCACTATGGCCGGTCTCCAACAGAGGTGCCCTGCCCCAGAACCTGGGGTCCATCAAGTGGTACTTGGCCGCAGAACAGCGGTCCATAAAGTGGTACATCAACGCAATGCATGCTGGTTCTGAGAATCTCGTGCGCACAATGGCCACCTCACGCACGCTCCCCTCGGCGCCCAATGGCGCACAGGTCCTCAAGTGGGAGACAAAAGGGTGGAAGACAAATGAGCGAGGGGTAAGGTCACAAGGGTACACGTCAATAAAGGCAATGCAGGGTGAAGTGCGTACGGAGAGCGAAGTGAGAAAAACTCGTCCCTACCGTACGTCACCCCCCCTGTCACCTACACTACCCTTGCCCTTACCCCATATTTACAACAATTTACACCTTTACAAATTCGTCACTACTGTCACGTCTTCCCCATATTTCCCTTATACCAAATTCGTCTCCAATCCCCCTATCCAAAATTTGCCATCATCATCATCATCATCATCATCATCATCATCATCATCATCAATCCTCATAAGGAGGGAGAGATGGAATTACGCACAATGTCACACCCACGTCATGATGCATCTCACATTCCAAACATTTGCACAATAAAATAACAAAACATGGCATGGTGTGGAGGTACGTCATCTCAGGTGAGTGCATGTAGATGGTGCGAGGAGACTCCAATCCTAACTATCCTCTAAATGACTTTAGCACCCTTTACACTACCCGGGGTCTTTCCCTGCCAATCCATTGGCCTCTTACACTATGGGTTCTAAAAACCAATTCCCATTGACCAACTGTGGTGCTTCTCAATTTGGGGTCTCACTCCCCCGATTCATCTCCCGGTGCCCTTGCACAATTTCTGGGCTGTGACGTGTAGCTCTCCCAGCAGGTCTACCCACCTGCACACCTCCACCACTGCAGTTGCCACCCGAGCTTACCTAGCTCCTCACCCTAACCTAACTAACTGGGGAAGGCCCCTCCTGGCTCTGTCACCCCTTGGTGCCCTCTGGCACTGGGCTACCCGGGTCCGTCCTCCGGATCCTCGGGCCCCATCCACAACAACTACCGGCTCCCAGAGCCCACCTGCGGCCTCACCTGGCCGACATCCTCACAGTGGTGGAGTGCCCAACCAACTACACACACTAACAGGCTACACGCCCAGCCATTTCCACAACACTAATGCACCCATCCAAATACCATTCTTTCACCCGCACCACAGATGCCAATTTCCAACCACAATTTACCTGTACCCTCTACCTAACACTTACACTACCCACCCCGGGTATTCGTGATGGGGGTCCACTCTTCCCCCATTCACACCTTCGCACCATCCACTCCACTCCACAGTTTCCACCATACTCACTCCACGACCATCCATCCCAATACGCCATATAGCCCATACCATTTATTCCACACAACCACATACACCTGTTGTTGCACACCTGTGCAATCACACCTGGTGCCACCTGCACCCTCCTTTCTTCCTGGACCATTTGGTCATCACAATACACATCACCATCACTCACTCATACACTGCTCCATCCACCTGTTCAGTTGCACACCTGTGCACTCACACCTGTTCCTCACACACAATCATTTACTCATACCATGCTCAATACACTTCTATACACCTCCAACGCTCACACGGCATCATCTGAACTACCTGTTACCCTCGAGAATTTGCGCTTCCTCGTCGCCCCTTTAAACTACTGCGCTCCCTCGTCATTATCATCCAACTACCCTCTCTACGTCCCCAGCTACCTGTCCACTGTAGCTACCTAACCTTAACGTTACCTAATGTCATCTTCTAGGGCCCTACACACAATATCCTAACCCACCCGGGCTAGTTTCCACTGCCATACACCCCATAAAACTAGTGCTCCTTTGCCCCCCCCCCCCCCCGTGAGGGATGGCAGAGTTGCTATCCCATCACGTGGGGCATCCCTTACTATAAATTTTGCTTACCAAATTCCAACAAATCAAAAATTTGCCAATCATCTGCCAATCATCTGCCAATCATCAAATTTTTCCTTTTTCTAATTTTGGGTCCAAAACACTAACCTCATTACCCGTCTACTTATTAGATCCTCTCGGTGCGCCAATTCACATCTAGAGCCCGGCATCGTACAGCCGAGCAATGAATGCGGGTGCTTTGGTACCGGCGGTTGGATGCGTCCGGCACTCGGTGCAGGGACGGGGGCTTACTCGTGCCGAGATCCCACGCACCACCTCGGCGCGGAGCCATCCAATTGCCGATCTCAACCTGCCGGAACGTCTCAATAAAAAGTGGTCGCCATGACGACCCTTCCTATCGGGCTGCCCGCTCCGCCTAGTGGAGCACGGACGCGGCCGTTCCAAGCGAGGCCCAGCGTGGATCGCGTATGGCGGTCCTTCCGAACCCGCCGTGGCTCGGATCCCCACTGGTTCTCGCGGCACGCCAAGCCCGGCACGCACCGATGGCCCGATTCGGCTATAAGTCGCTCTAACCGCTAACCCGGTTACCGTCGATGCCTCACCTGCATGCTTACATGCATACGCTACCCCTTTCTTGCTCATACCTCCAGCTGTTCCCATGCTCCTCGTACCTTTCCTTACACACCTCGGTACACTCATTCCGCTCACAGACTTGGTCACACACCTGACCACCGAACACATTTGCACACACTCGTCGCTCGCACACCTCACCAACACACCTCTTCGCGCCCCTTCCTCGGTCACCTCCTCTGTGACAATCACAGGTGTCCTCTCACTCGCACACCCAACCACGTGCCTCACGACAACTCAAGTGTGCATTCCCACACACGCTCTACCATTCCAGGTGTGCATCCTTCCATGCCAGGTGAACATCCTCGCTCACCTGTCACAACTAACTCATGCTCCGTGCCACTCTCACTACTCTCACCTCCACTCTCGGTCGTGCACTCACCCTTACTCTCGACAGCGCACTCTTTCCTCATGCACCTGTCCGTTACACACCTTTCTCGCGCATCCTCTTGCACACACTCTTTCGTTACTTCCTCCGTAACACTTACCACACCGCGCTTCCATGTACCCCCTCGCACACGCGCTTCGACCAACTCACTCTTGACGGCACACTCTCCCGTTACATCCTCTGTAACACTCCTCACTACGCGCTTCCATGTGCTCCCTCGCACACGCGCTACGACCGACTCACTCTCGACAGCACACTCACTCCTTGGCGTGCACATTTTCCTCACACACCCCATGGTCGGACATTCTCGCACACCTCGTTTTTCGCACACCAGACCTGTCGCACACTTCACCAACGGCCTCTTACGAACACCCGGGTCCACCACAACCCCCAAGCCGACTGAAGCTCCCCTCACATCATGTACATTTCCGATTATATCGCCACTCACCTTGGCACCTCGTCTCCGCACCTCCTCTGCCACCTGCAAACTCTTTATTTGGTTAGTGAGCATCACATCATGAGTTGAGCACCGACCTTGTACCAATTCCATTACCTCCTCCTGGATTTCTCTCTTAGTTTCTGTCCGTCTCTTCTTAATTTCACTCACCTCTTCTTCCACTTCCTCTAATTTTTGTTTCACCTCTTTTATTTCCCGGTGCGTCTCCTCAAGTTCGTCCTCTAAGGCTACCGTGACCGTCTCTATGTGCATCCTCACCTGCCGGTCCTTTGTCTCCATTACCTCTGTCACCTCGTCCACCCTCATTGTCAGTCCCTCACGTACCATCTGACATTCCTTCTGTGTCGCTATTAATTCATTTTTAATGTCCTTTTGTGTCGCTTTTAAACCCCCGATGATTGCAGTGTTCTTTTCCACTTGGTCCGCTAGTTCCCTTTGTCCTACTGTCAGCTGCTCTACTCCCTTCGTCAGACCCTCTATGCCCCCCTATAACCTAGCCGTATTATTCCTCACCTCTTTCTCCATACACTTCTCACCTCGCTTTACCTCCTCGCGTAGCCCCGAAACCTCCTCACTTACACCTCGTCGTATCCCCTCTTTCATCTCCTCCATCTCTTTTGTAGATGCCACCCTCATCTGTCCCAATTCATCCCTCTGAGCATCCAGTTTACTTTCTAACCCGATTTTCACCTCCTCTATCTGGTTCCCCATCTGTTCGATTTCCCGGGCGGATTGCTCCCCTATTTCCCGCAATTTGTCTTCCATCCTATTTTCTAACCCCATCAACCCATTTTTCACCCCTCTAACCCATTGTCTAATCCCTCAAATTTCTTGTCCAATCCCTTAAGATTATTGTCTAACCCCTCAAATTTAGCTTCTAGCCGTTCCCCCATTTCTCCCATTTTGCCCCCCATTTCGCCCCTCATTGCCCCCATTTGCTCACTCTGAGCCTCTATACTGTTTTTCAAACCTCCAATTTGGTCTCCCATTTGTCCCATAAGGGCCCTCATTTGCAGGAAAAAAAGGTTCGAATCCACCAGCGGCGCTGCTACGGTCACGGGCGCCGTGGCCATGTGCGAGGCGCCATTTTGCGCGCCCGTAACCTCGTGCGCGAGGCCGCCATTTTGTGCGCCTGATACTCCCTCAACCACATTGCCATTGCTCTCCTCCTCCCTTTCCTCCACATACATTTCCCCGAGGTCCTGGGTTACCCCTAACCCGTCTATCTCCCCCACCGACATCCGATCGCCTTGATTGTCCGTGGCGCGATCTCAAAATTCAGGTTTTATAAAACAACAAAATTTCGGCAGCTCGTAATTTTGACCAAATTTTTTTTTTCTACACGTTTTAAAAATTTGGTTCGGGCCTCGTATCCCATTCCTAGACACCAATTGTTACGGTAATAACACAATTGGTGTCCAAAATTTGGGCTAAATAAATTTAGTCCCAGGTTCGAATCCCACTCCTGACACCAATTGTTATGGGTCGCGGACAAGATGTTACTTTGGGCCGAGCGGATGGTCAACCGCGACCGTTACAGGATCCCCGATTGGCCCGACTCCCCCAACGTTGACCAGATCGCGCCACAGATATTCAATTTGGAAACCTCTAAAGCAACTGAAAGAGAAGGAAGAGACAAGAAGACAGAGTACGGAGGAATAACAGGATTTATTATACACACAAGCAAAAAGAAGGAGTGATCAAAGTTTTTTTTTTTTTTTTTTTTTTTTTTTTTTTTGTATACAAGATCGAGGCTCGTGAAAGAGCGAACATTAATCACACAGAAAGACAAACCGACACATAAAACATATAACATAGGGAGCGGTAGACAAGATGGGGAGAGAGGGGGAAGGACACAAACACAACATTTGAGAGCAGGGACCGAGAGACATGGAGACATCGAGAGATCTGAGAGAGGGCGAGGGCTTTGGGGGGGGGGGCGTGGGAAGGGGGCAGTGGGAGAGGTATAAAACATATGGACACTGCCAGGACTTCCAGGAAAGAAGTTGGAATTTCAAACAAGGTGGATCTGGGGTGAATTAGCGGGGGTAGAAAAGATCAAGGTTTTGGATGGGGGAAGATAAGAGATGGTGGTGAACAGCTGTTTTAAAGACCTGGAGGGAGGAGTGGGATTGAAGGGAGTGAGGGAGTTTGTTCCAGAGGCGGGAGAAAAGAGGAATGAAAGAGTGAAGGTGAACGGAGAGCCGAGATTTCGGCAGTTTAACCATCAGAGGGTTGCTGGCAGATCTTGTGCGACCTGTAGGAATATTTGGGGGACAGAGCACAGAGAGAGCTGGGGGTGCAAGGCCGGAGAGGAGTCGGTAGAAGACAGAAAGACCACCTACCTGCCTGCGGTGAGTGAGTGAAAGGCCCTCAGAGATAGCTTCATCGCGGGAGATTCCAATAATTCTGAAAGCTTTGGTTTCAACAGCGTGAAGCCGAGCTAGGTGTGAGGCAGGAGCACCGGCCCATAGGGGAGAACAGTATTCCATTGAGCTGCGGATGAAAGCCTTGTATGTGGTGAGGAGCTCAGGTGTGCCGAGGAAGGACTTCGCACGACGGAGGATGCCCAGTCGGCGACTGGCTTTGGAGGCCAGCTTGGAAATGTGGTTTTCCCAAGAAAGATCATGGCAGATAGTGAGACCCAAAATCTTGAGCGACAGAACTTCTTGGAGAGGATTGTTGAGAAAGTAGATGGGAGGGTTGTCCAGTCGATCTTTTCGGAGAGACATAGTAAGAGTGTGAGATTTGTCAGGATTGAAAGACATGTTCCACTTGTTTGACCAGTCTGTGATTTTGTCCAGGTCTTCAGAGAGTGAGGAGGCAGCAGACTGCCGATCTGAGGGAAGAGGAATGGAGCGGCAGAGAGTGGAGTCATCAGCAAAGAGATAGAGAGGATTTTCGAGAGAGTCAGAGAGATCATTGATGAAGACCAGAAAAAGCACGGGGCCCAGAACACTGCCTTGGGGAACTCCAGCCTGAACAGGAAGAGGAGATGAGAGAAACCCATTCAGGGCCACACGTTGACGACGACTAGAGAGGAAGTCCGCCAGCCATGCGTGGAGATTTCCATGGATACCAAAGGAGGAGAGTTTGGTGAGCAGAGCGGGGTGCCAGACCGTGTCGAAGGCACGTGATATGTCGAGGGAGACAGCTCTAATTTCCTGTTTGGCATTTAGGACCTCCATCCATTGTTGAGACAGCAGAAGCAGCATGTCCAGAGTAGAGTGACCTGGTCTGAAACCAAATTGATGATCAGAGATCAAGCCATTGGAGAAGAGGAAAGATTTCATATCAGAAGCAATGATGGATTCCATGACTTTGCTGATAATTGGGAGAAGGCTGATTGGTCTGTAGTTGCTAGGATCTGTTTTTGCACCTTTTTTGTGCAAAGCGGTGATGTTGGCTGATTTCCAAGCAGATGGCAGTTGACCTTGAGCAAAAGAGAGGGTGAAGAGAACAGAGAGAGGGTGAGATAGAGCAGCAGAGCAGGATTTTAGGACCCGTGGGCTGATGCCGTCGGGTCCAGTTGCAGAATCAGAGTCGAGGGTTGACAGAAACTTTTCCACCTTGTCAGGAGGAAAGGACACGGAGTCCAGGAGCAGCAGGGTACGACTGGGTATGGTGGGTACAGAGAGGGATGGGTTTGGGACACAAGATTTAGAGGCAAACACAGAGTTGAGGCATTCAGCTTTTTCACGTGCGGAGTCAGCTGTGTAGCCGTTTGAGGTAAGGGAGGGGATGGAGGGGGAACAAACACCAGAAACGGATTTGACCAGACGCCACCAGGATTTGGAAGAGGGAGACAGATAAGAGAGTTCGGTCTTGAGAACGGAGAGATATTGTTTCCTGGCTCTCCTGAGGGTGGACACACACTTGTTTCGGGCTTTGTGAAAGGAAATGAGATTTCCTTCCGTTTGAGGTAAGTTATTTACAAGCAATGGATGGAAGAAGCAGTCACACAGTGAATCGTTAGCTTATCTATGCAGTTTACTTAACCCCAGGACAACGATTAAGACAGACGACGTTCACACTTACACGGGGGAAATTGCAGGCAGGAATGGCGGAGGTGGGTTGCTGGAGAGGGAGGCAGGGTCAGGTCCCTGCAACCGGCAGGGCTGGAGGTAGCAGCTCCCACTCTTCGCGTTTTTGGCGGGAAAACCCTCGGTCGCGTCGACGCTGCTGATGCTGTGGACGTCACGCGCTGGCTCGGTCACACCTGCTCCTCTCCTTCTGGTGGAGCCGTCTCCCTCCTCTCATCTCATCTGCCGAAGCAGTCCCTTCCAGTCGCTTTTATTACTCGGGTCGGAATCAAGCCGCCGGCTGCGAGGGCACGCCTACCGGGTCGCTCACCGCGGTGCTGGTTGGCTGTTAGGGCTGTCCGATTCCCCCTTTGATCATGACGACGTGCCACGCCTGTGAGTTGGCGGCTCCTACCCCCCTCTTCTCCGAGATTAGCACATGGGCAATGGCGGCTTGCGGGATTGAACACCACTCGCACCGCTTTTGAAAGGAACTTTGGAGAGCGGAGATGATTGGGGAAATTGAAAGGGGCCTACGCTTATTTCGTTTGATGCAATGCAGAGCCAATCTAGTGGGAAACACATATTTAGCCTACATAGAATAAGGAAATAAGCTATTTAAAAAGATATATCGTGGCCTGTGTGTAAGTTTCATGGAATTAACTAGGGGGACGTCCTTCGACCTTATTTACTCTACGAGGGTCAGTTAAAACACAGCAAACCAGTTCTCACATTCTTTACACTTTCCAAATTCGTTACAATATATATATATATATATATATATATATATATATACACACACACACACACACACACACACACACACACACACACACACATACGTATATATTGTTGTGTTACGTTACGTCACACACACACACACATATATTGTCATTGTGTTACGTCACATGTGTTACGGTTTTTAGAACATTCACTTTGTAAATTTTAGTAAATGTTTCCCTTATAAATGGTCTCCTGTAAATATCCCCATCAATTGGCTTTGTTAAAGATCACACCCTAGTTAGTCCATGTACAACACGTAGCGAACCATAGGACCTCTCAGTAGTTATTTCATTATTATGTGTTTCAGTTAAGGATCTGTTCCCAATAGTTGAATCTGCGTTGCATTAATCAAATAAGATAGGCCCCGTTCAATTTCCCCAATCGTCTCACCGGCTCTTCAAAGTAGCAGTAGGGCGGCGTTCGCTGCCCCTTGCCTTGATGCAATTGTTGGCCCCAAGCCGCCATAAGCCA
>NC_136264.1:56040297-56092797 GCF_964187855.1 Myxine glutinosa | reverse complement strand
GAGAGGTGATGGGTTTAGGACTTGGGGTTTGGGAGGGGTTGGGTTGAGGACTTGGGGTTTGGGAGGGGATGGGTTGAGGACTTGGGGTTTGGGAGGGGATGGGTTGATGACTTGGGGTTTGGGAGGGGATGGGTTGAGGACTTGGGGTTTGGGAGGGGATGGGTTGAGGACTTGGGGTTTGGGAGGGGATGGGTTGAGGACTTGGGGTTTGGGAGGGGATGGGTTGAGGACTTGGGGTTTGGGAGGGGATGGGTTGAGGCCTTGGGGTTTGGGAGGGGATGGGTTGAGGACTTGGGGTTTGGGAGGGGATGGGTTGAGGCCTTGGAGTTTGGAGGTGTAGGTTGAGGACTTGGGGTTTGTGAATGGATGGGTTGAGGACTTGGGGTTTGGGAGGGGATGGGTTGAGGACTTGGGGTTTGGGAGGGGATGGGTTGAGGACTTGGGGTTTGGGAGGGGATGGGTTGAGGACTTGGGGTTTGGGAGGGGATGGGTTGAGGACTTGGGGTTTGGGAGGGGATGGGTTGAGGACTTGGGGTTTGAGAGGTGATGGGTTGTTGACTTGGGATTTGGGAGGGGATGGTTTGAGGACGGGGTTTGGGAGGTGATGGGTTGTTGACTTGGGGTAATTATTTAATCAATTTTCAAAAAGTTCCAGCTTCCTGGATGAAACACTGGTGGTTTAGATATGCTATTAGCCAATTGATTCAGAAATTAATTATTTTACGATTTTATCATTCATTCATTTTAATGTTGCAATTAATAAATCAATTATTGTACACCTATCCCTCCCAATACAGTCTCTACGTGCTGCCTAAGGTGCCCCGGGAATGCCGCGCACTGGAGGTACCAGCACATGGACCACTCTCTATATTTCTCATTCTTCCATGAAAGACGCATGAGATAACAGACAGAATGTGTCGCTGGAGGATTTGTAAACTTATCTTCATGTACCCATATATGGGTGTGAGTGCACTCCTCCATGGTTGAAGTGTAACTAAAGAGAGAAAGCTGCAGATTGTCCAAGGAACTGATCTCGTGTATCTCTATCCTGCAGACACATTCCGAGGGAAGAAGTACAAACCAGACTTTTTTCCCCTTTGTACTCGCTATCGTAATGATGTTGAGTTTCATGTGACCTCAATATGGCTGACAAGATGGCCTTCGAGTTGTCTAGCCTGGGTTTGAATCTCGACCCAGATATATGCACTGCATGGTACTCAATATGTGCGCCTGGTCACCTTCCGTCGAATGTCACACCTGGGCACAGTTCCCAAAACGTTCCCAGGTGACCCCACAAGAAGGTGGCAATAATTGAGGTCATTAAAGAACTTCAATTACGGAAGTCGTCGAGGTGACCACATGAAGGGATGGGGGTCTTCTCTTCGCCAATGTCAAGGGCGCATTCACATGATAACAGAATATGGGAAATGAAACAAGCCCTGGAATAATTTGGGAGAAAGGGAAGAAAAAGAAAAGCACACCATGTTTATTCCAAACCAAAAATGTTTTTTTCTTTCATTCATTCACCAATTCAAACAAACCATGATTTTGTTGAAAACTTTTCTTCCATGGGACTTGTTGAGCATGACTAATGCCAGAAAATTAGTTCCAATTTATTCTCTGGAAAAAATCCTAGACTTGTTGCCTCCGGGCCCTGTTTGCTTATATGGTCATAGCTGATGGAGGAAGGTCATTATCTTCTTTTATGGCCAATACTACCCCCACGTTGTTGTGGGGTCGGCTGGAGGAAGCTTGGCTTGAGTCTTCACTAGCTGGCGAGGCCTGACGTTCGACTAGTTAGGGCAGGAATTTGTAAATTTATCCATGGTGCCGGAGATACTCGCCTCCTCTTCACGAAGGACACCGTGGGATCTTTAACGTCCATCAACAAATGCTAGCAGATGGGACGCCCAGTTTAACGTCCATCGGCGGGACGGCAGACACACATTGATGAATCACCTGTGAAACACCTGGATGACAGTTTATATACCTGGGTAGTGAACTCAGGCTAGATGGCCCAGAAGCGAGTGGTGAGCACCTTTCGTCTTGGCCATTCTGTCAGCCCGGGAGAAGTTCAATATTACCTCCAATTCAAAGGTGGATGGAGGTTATGTTTTCACCACTGTCTGTCCTGTCCCTTTGTCTGTCCCTTTGTCTGTGCGTTTGTCTGTTTGTCCGTTTGTCTGTGAACAAAATATCTCAAAACGTTGTGGACAGATCGGGACGAAATTTGGCAGAGATGTAGCGTATGTGACAAGGAAGAAATGATTAGAATTTGGTGAAGATCCGGATTCGGATCCGGCTACTAGAATTTTTTAAGTGATTCTTTACCATTGGGACATATGGCCAAAAACTATACATAGCAGGATATCTCAAAAAGTTATGGACTGATATGAACGAAACTTGGTGGACAGGTTATGTGTGTGACAAGGAAGAATCGATTAGATTTTCTTGAAGATCTGAATATGAATTCGGGTATGAGAATTATTTAATTTTTTAAGTGATTCTTCACCATTGGGAGATTGGGTCAAAAACAATACATTGCGGGATATCTCAAAAGGTTATGGATGGATTTGGATGAAACTTGGTGGACAGGTTGTGTTTGTGACAAGGAAGAATCGATTCGAATTTGGTGAAGATCTGAATATGGAATCGGATACGAGAATTATTTAATTTTTAAGTGATTCTTCACCATTGGGAGATTGGGCCAAAAACAATACATTGCGGGATATCTCAAACGGTTATGGATGGATTTGGATGAAACTTGATGGGGAGGTTGTGTGTGTGACAAGGAAGAGTCGATTCGAATTTGGTGAAGATCTGAATATGGAATCGGATACGAGAATTATTTAATTTTTAAGTGATTCTTCACCATTGGGAGATTGGGTCAAAAACAATACATTGCGGGATATCTCAAAAAGTTATGGATGGATTTGGACGAAACTTGGTGGACCGGTTATGTGTGTGACGAGGAAGAAAGATTAGATTTTGGTGAAGATCTGAATATGGATTCGGGTATGAGAATTATTTAATTTTTTAAGTGATTCTTCACCATTGGGAGATTGGGTCAAAAACAATACATTGCGGGATATCTCAAAAGGTTATGGATGGATTTGGATGAAACTTGGTGGACAGGTTGTGTTTGTGACAAGGAAGAATCGATTCGAATTTGGTGAAGATGTGAATATGGAATCGGATACGAGAATAATTTAATTTTTAAGTGATTCTTCACCATTGGGAGATTGGGCCAAAAACAATACATAGCGGGATATCTCAAAACGTTATGGATGGATTTGGATGAAACTTGATGGGGAGGTTGTGTGTGTGACAAGGAAGAGTCGATTCGAATTTGGTGAAGATCTGAATATGGAATCGGATACGAGAATTATTTAATTTTTAAGTGATTCTTCACCATTGAGAGATCGGGCGAAAAGGGATACATAGCGGGATATCTCAAAACGTTGTGGATGGATTTGGACGAAACTTAGTGGACAGGTTGTGTGTGTGACAAGGAAGAATCGATTAGATTTTGCTGAAGATCTGAACATGGATTCGGGTGTGAGAATTATTTAATTTTTTAAGTGATTCTTCACCATTGGGAGATTGGGTCAAAAACAATACATTGCGGGATATCTCAAAAGGTTATGGATGGATTTGGATGAAACTTGGTGGACAGGTTGTGTTTGTGACAAGGAAGAATCGATTCGAATTTGGTGAAGATCTGAATATGGAATCGGATACGAGAATTATTTAATTTTTAAGTGATTCTTCACCATTGGGAGATTGGGCCAAAAACAATACATAGCGGGATATCTCAAACGGTTATGGATGGATTTGGATGAAACTTGATGGGGAGGTTGTGTGTGTGACAAGGAAGAGTCGATTCGAATTTGGTGAAGATCTGAATATGGAATCGGATACGAGAATTATTTAATTTTTAAGTGATTCTTCACCATTGAGAGATCGGGCGAAAACGGATACATAGCGGGATATCTCAAAACGTTGTGGACAGATCGGGACGAAATTTGGCAGAGATGTAGCGTATGTGACAAGGAAAAAATGATTCGATTTTGATGAAGATCCGGATTCGGATCCGGCTACTGGAATTTTAAAGTGATTCTTCACCATTGGGACATATGGCCAAAAACTATACCTAGCAGGATATCTCAAAAAGTTATGGACGGATATGGACGAAACTTGGTGGACCGGTTGGGTGTCTGACAAGGACGATTCGATTCGATTTTCTTGAAGATCTGAGTATGAATTCGGGTATGAGAATTATTTGAATTTTTAAACGATTCTTCACCATTGGGAGATAGGGCCAAAAACAATACATTGCGGGATATCTCAAAAAGTTATGGATGGATTTGGACGAAACTTGGTGGACCGGTTATGTGTGTGACGAGGAAGAAAGATTAGATTTTGGTGAAGATCTGAATATGGATTCGGGTATGAGAATTATTTAATTTTTTAAGTGATTCTTCACCATTGGGAGATTGGGTCAAAAACAATATTGCGGGATATCTCAAAAGGTTATGGATGGATTTGGATGAAACTTGGTGGACAGATTGTGTTTGTGACAAGGAAGAATCGATTCGAATTTGGTGAAGATGTGAATATGGAATCGGATACGAGAATAATTTAATTTTTAAGTGATTCTTCACCATTGGGAGATTGGGCCAAAAACAATACATAGCGGGATATCTCAAAACGTTATGGATGGATTTGGATGAAACTTGATGGGGAGGTTGTGTGTGTGACAAGGAAGAGTCGATTCGAATTTGGTGAAGATCTGAATATGGAATCGGATACGAGAATTATTTAATTTTTAAGTGATTCTTCACCATTGAGAGATCGGGCGAAAAGGGATACATAGCGGGATATCTCAAAACGTTGTGGATGGATTTGGACGAAACTTAGTGGACAGGTTGTGTGTGTGACAAGGAAGAATCGATTAGATTTTGCTGAAGATCTGAACATGGATTCGGGTGTGATAATTATTTAATTTTTAAGTGATTCTTCACCATTGGGAGATTGGGTCAAAAACAATACATTGCGGGATATCTCAAAAGGTTATGGATGGATTTGGATGAAACTTGGTGGACAGGTTGTGTTTGTGACAAGGAAGAATCGATTCGAATTTGGTGAAGATCTGAATATGGAATCGGATACGAGAATTATTTAATTTTTAAGTGATTCTTCACCATTGGGAGATTGGGCCAAAAACAATACATAGCGGGATATCTCAAACGGTTATGGATGGATTTGGATGAAACTTGATGGGGAGGTTGTGTGTGTGACAAGGAAGAGTCGATTCGAATTTGGTGAAGATCTGAATATGGAATCGGATACGAGAATTATTTAATTTTTAAGTGATTCTTCACCATTGAGAGATCGGGCGAAAAGGGATACATAGCGGGATATCTCAAAACGTTGTGGACAGATCGGGACGAAATTTGGCAGAGATGTAGCGTATGTGACAAGGAAAAAATGATTCGATTTTGATGAAGATCCGGATTCGGATCCGGCTACTAGAATTTTAAAGTGATTCTTCACCATTGGGACATATGGCCAAAAACTATACCTAGCAGGATATCTCAAAACGTTATGGACGGATATGGACGAAACTTGGTGGACCGGTTGGGTGTCTGACAAGAACGATTCGATTCGATTTTCTTGAAGATCTGAGTATGAATTCGGGTATGAGAATTATTTGAATTTTTAAACGATTCTTCACCATTGGGAGATAGGGCCAAAAACAATACATTGCGGGATATCTCAAAAAGTTATGGATGGATTTGGACGAAACTTGGTGGACCGGTTATGTGTGTGACGAGGAAGAAAGATTAGATTTTGGTGAAGATCTGAATATGGATTCGGGTATGAGAATTATTTAATTTTTTAAGTGATTCTTCACCATTGGGAGATTGGGTCAAAAACAATACATTGCGGGATATCTCAAAAGGTTATGGATGGAATTGGATGAAACTTGGTGGACAGGTTGTGTTTGTGACAAGGAAGAGTCGATTCGAATTTGGTGAAGATCTGAATATGGAATCGGATACGAGAATTATTTAATTTTTAAGTGATTCTTCACCATTGAGAGATCGGGCGAAAAGGGATACATAGCGGGATATCTCAAAACGTTGTGGATGGATTTGGACGAAACTTAGTGGACAGGTTGTGTGTGTGACAAGGAAGAATCGATTAGATTTTGCTGAAGATCTGAACATGGATTCGGGTGTGAGAATTTTTTTAAAGTGATTCTTCGCCACTGAGTGATATGGCCAACCAGGCGGAGGTTTGCTCTCTACTGAGTGCCGTCCTAGTTTCACGATGTAAACACAAACTCAGTTGGACATGTTCTACAGCACTGTCACAACTCTAAATGTATTACAGGTGTGAATGTCACAAGTAATATTTCACCCAATTCAGCACTGTTATTCATCCTCCTTAAATAAAAACCACAATGTGATCCTGCACGTTAAACTACATCTGAAAGCCACAAGGTTTGCATCAGTGTGTTTCATGATTCATCACCCAGGAAAAGCCTTTACACATACAACTCTGCTCGGTTTATTATGATTTTATCTAGGCCAGGATGGAGGGATTGCCTTGGCTCCTTACATTGCCATATTCAATCACCCACTTCACTGAAACATTCAACACAACAAGTTCTAAATAATTGTGATAGAAATTCAATGGAAATTCAATCAATACTGACATGTAGCAATAAACTGAAAACACAAAAGCGTACAGAATATTTCATTTTCCAAATCTTTAATATGTAAACCAATCAAATCTAGTCCTATATATGGCCACGAAGGGATCCTTATAGGTTCAGGCAACGAATGATCAAAGCAAGTCCAGTTCAGGGGGCCTTTTCAGGTTGAGGTTCTTAACCCTTAACCCAATGGATCCAGATGGGTATTTTAAGTTTGCATACCAGCATACCTAGCTAGTCCAGGGAACACACAATACTCTTTAAACAGATATATATACAGAGCAATATGGGAGAGTTTGTGAATCACTATGTTCCAACTATTTTTCCTGTTTTTAGTGCTAGTGGCATATAGAGAGGACGTGCAGCGAAACAATGTGTTTGTGTTCCCAATTATAAGCACCTGGTGGTGAAAGTAACATGTGCTGGTGGTTGGTGCCTTGTCGGAGAGGAAAACCACTTTAAAGGTTTACTTTACACGGTTGCCTCATAAAACTCAAAGGTCAGGGACAAGCATTTGATATTGAATCAATAGCATACAAAGTTATATCTAAAGACATCCTGTCGTTTTCTTCTTTTTTTTCCTCCTCTCCATTGCATTTATATTTCCCATGGTTTTTATTGTCTCCAATAAGGTTGTTGTTGTATTTGTGAGAATACATTGTTAATCTTGTACAGTTCTGCAACAAAGATGGCCCCCTCTCTTCTTTCCATCCTCTGCAACACTCCGCTCCGCAAACTGGCAAAAAAATTTTGTCTAATCTCCTTCCCCAATAAATGGGATTTAATTGACGATCACTTCTTACAGGGAATACATATTGGACTGGGATTCCATTTCAAATTCGTCCAGCTGCTTGCATCATTCTGGAGGACGCTCATTTGGAATTTGGACAAGATGGCGAACTCCTTGCCTTGTACCGAAGGTGGATGGAGGTTATTTTTTCAGCCGTCTGTTTGTCTGTTTGTCTGTTTGTTGTTCGTTTGTGAACAGGATATCTCAAAAAGTTGCGGACGGATTATGGCAAAACTTGGTGGACAGGTTGGTTGTATGACAAGGAAGAATTGATTCGATATTGATGAAGATCTGAATATGCATCCGGATGCGAGAATGTTTTAAATTTTTTTAGCAATTCGTCACCATTGAGTGATAGCACGGTAAACGATATATAGCATGGTATTTCAAAAACTTGTCGACGGATACAGACGAAACTTGGTGGACAGGTTGGTTGTATGACAAGGAAGAATTGATTCGATATTGATGAAGATCTGAATATGCATCCGGATGCGAGAATGTTTTAAATTTTTTTAGCAATTCGTCACCATTGAGTGATAGCACGGTAAACGATATATAGCATGGTATTTCAAAAAGTTGTCGACGGAAACAGACGAAACTTGGTGGACAGGTTGAGTGTGTGACAAGGAAGAGTTGATTCGATTTTGGTGAAGATCTGAAAGCGCATCCGGATGTGAGAAATTTTAAAATTTTCTAGAAATTCTTCACCATTGAGTGATTGGGCCTAAAATTATATATAGCACGATGTCTCAAAAAGTTGTGGACAGATACGGACGAAACTTGGTGGACAGGTTGAGTGTGTGACAAGGAAGAGTTGATTCGATTTTGGTGAAGATCTGAATGCGCATCCGGATATGAGAAATTCTTCACCATTGAGTGATAGGACCTAAAATTATATATAGCACGATGTCTCAAAAAGTTGTGGACAGATACGGACGAAACTTGGTGGACAGGTTGGGTGTGTGACAAGGAAGAGTTGATTCGATTTTTGTGAAGATCTGAATACGCATCCGGATGTGAGAATTTTTTTATTTTTTTTAGCAATTCTTCACCATTGAGTGATCGGATCAAAAACGATATATAGCACGATGTCTCAAAAAGTTGTGGACGGATACAGACGAAACCTGGTGGACAGGTTGGGTGTGTGACAAGGAAGAGTTGATTCGATTTTGGTGAAGATCTGAATGCGCATCCGGATATGAGAAATTGTAAATAATTCTCTAGAAATTCTTCACCATTAAGTGATTGGGCCTAAAATTATATATAGCACGATGTCTCAAAAAGTTGTGGACGGATACAGACGAAACCTGGTGGACAGGTTGGGTGTGTAACAAGGAAGAGTTGATTCGATTTTTGTGAAGATCTGAATACGCATCCGGATGTGAGAAATTTTAAAATTTTCTAGAAATTCTTCACCATTGAGTGATCGGGTCAAAAACGATATGAGCCACCCAGCACGATGTCTCAGAAAGTTGTGGACAGATACGGACGAATCTTGGTGAACAGGTTGGGTGTGTGACAAGGAATTCAATTTTGGTGAAGAGTCGAATCCGGATCCGGGAATTCATTTTAGTGATTCTTCACCTTTGAGAGACAGGACCTGAGAGATAGGGATCGGGCCAAAAACTATATATAGCATGATATTTCAAAAAGTTGTGGACGGATTATGACAAAACTTGGTGGATGCGCTGAGTATTTGACAAGAACAAGGCGATTCGATTTTGGTTCATGTCAGAATCCAGATCTGACCTGTCAGTGGGATACAAAACGAAAACTGTTCAGCCTGGCGGAGGTATGTCGTGACATTTCCAACGTCCAACGGCGAATGCTAAATACACGGGACAGCCGGCTTAACTTCCCTCTAAAGGAAGATGTGATCATTGATGTGACGTTCTCCCTGCGAAGCAGCAGGGAATCGAACCCAGACGAGACAGCCAAAAGGGAATTCTCTCCATCCGAGCGACATCTCACGGGTATGATGGTTACAACAAATGTATAGTTTGTCTAGCTCTATTGTCATCGAGCTTGTTACCCTCGCAGGAGGAGAGGGTATTGCATGTGGGTCCGTTTGTCTGTTTGTTTGTCTGTTTGTTTGTCTGTCTGTTTGTTTGTCTGTTTGTCCGCACAGAATAAATATGATTTTCTCGGAAACCGTTGGTCCGATTGACAGGAAATTTTCACCATAGGTGCAACTCCACCTGTACAATTTTTTAATGATAATTATGACGTCATCAGTCACGTGGTTCGGCCGCCATCTTGGAAAAACCGAAAAACTTTGCACCTCTATATCTCGGAAAGAGCCGCATCGAAAAAAATGAGACATGGCTCATTGTAAAGAACTCTCCATGGGGAATAAAATATGTTAATGATGATGTCATAGGTTCCTCTATTATGACGTCATAATTCGACAAGTTCAAAACTTCATCCGATCAAGATGAAATTTCTTGCGCATCATCTCGGGATAAATTAGTGGAGAAATTTGTTTTATGACGTCATCGGTCACGTGGTTCGGCCGCCATATTTGTTTTTAACACAAAAGCCTTAAACACCACTGAAAACACATCCTGGCGAGGGTGTGCAATATCTGATTGCTCTTTCTTGTTAATTAATGTGCCATAAACGGGAATTCACATTTCCTGGGAATTCCCGAGGTGAAGCAGACATGACTGGTCTTATTTATTAATAGGTGCTCATAATTGTCGATACTAAGTATGGGACATCATAAAGTGCAGACAGCGGAAACATGAGCCACCCAGATCAGATTACTACAATCCTGTACTTTACAACCACTTCTCAGCATACACTATCAATCCTTTTGACAGCGGATGTAAATGAAACATGTTTGGAATGTTAATGACCTTTACGTTTTGTTGAAAAGATTTGAACTTTTATAATCCCTGCACTTTATTCCAATCAACAATTGTGAATTTAGCAAAAACGTTTTCTGCCACAGACATGGTATTCGAGATGTTCATGATAGTCCAAACACTCCGACATTTTCGTTTTCAATATACAACTGTTTAATAAATAAATAATTCTCACTAAATACTCAACTCTTATGTATTGCCAAATAACAATTAAATATTGGCATGCCTTGGCCATTGATGTATTGACAGTTTCTTGGCAAGGGTTATACTGGGTGGTTTGCCATTGGCTTCAAAGTGGTAGTTAGGCCAGGAATTTGGAATTCGTTCAGGGTGCCGGAGATAGCTCGCCTACTCTTGGTGAAGGAAACCGTGGGATCTTTTACGTCCACCAACTAATACAGGCAGATGGAACGCTCAGTTTAACGTCCATCCGAGAGATGGCACACACATTGATGAATGACTGGGATGACATCTTCTACCTGGGTTGAGATTCGAACCCTGCCTAGATAGCTCAGAGATTAGTGCACATACCTTTAGGCTATTAGCAACTTCGACAACAAGTCGAAGTTAGCAACAAGATCAATTTGAACAACAATTATTAGCAACAAGATCTGATCTACTTCCAGACTTTAACCAAAATTGAATCACCTTGTTCTTGTAACCTACCCAACTCATCCACCAAGGTTTGTCAAATGTCGTCCACAACGTTTTGAAATATCATGCTATCTATCATTTTTGTACCTATCTCTCAATGGTGAAGAATCACTAAAAGTATTTTTTTTTTTTTTACTGTATCCGGATCCGGATCTTCACCAAAATTGAATCGATTCTTCCTTGACACACATCCAACCTGTTCCCCAAGTTTCGTCGGAATCCGTCCATAACTTTTTGAGATATCCTGTCTGTTCACAGACAACAGACAAACAACCAAACAGACGGACAGACAAGACAGACAACATCCGTCAACCTTCAGTGGTTGTGGTAACAAAAGTGTGAAAGGAGAACTCGGCGTTATAAACACCAATT
Source organism: Myxine glutinosa (assembly GCF_964187855.1). NCBI lineage: Eukaryota > Metazoa > Chordata > Myxini > Myxiniformes > Myxinidae > Myxine > Myxine glutinosa. The sequence continues at coordinate 56,081,390 of NC_136264.1, read as the reverse complement.
TACTTAGCAGTGTCCAAATCCATTGATTGTTGTATTTTGGCCACATTTGGCAAAGAGATGGCGTGAATTTGAAAAAGAAAATGCTTTTTAGGTATAGCAGTCGGGAACAAGACGAGGAGGGGGGGGGGGGGGGGCGGCTTAACTCGTTGATGTCATGGCCTACCTGCAAAGCACCGGGAGGACCATTTCGAATTGAGTTGGGGATCTAACCCAGACTAGGCAGCTCAGAGGTAAGTTGACTAGCTCTGAAAGAATCTGTTAGCCCTTATAATCGTGCACTTTCCATTATAATCTATTTATTAAAGTAGCTGGATTTCTTCGTTTGTTTCTCTCTTTCCGCTCATTGGTTGGATATATGGCCTGACTCCACCCACAATTGAACCTAAAAAAAAATCAAATCATACGTCCACCATTTTGGACACTTATAAGGCCAAAGGCCTTAGGCTTCAGTCCTCTTGCGTAGCATACATTTTTAGAGTGAACGTGTCCTCTATCATGAAATAAAGGTACGTTTTAAGGGAAGAACAGTACATTTTAATTTTTCTAGTACAGCCGCTAACTAGGGGAACAGCACGGGTCATGGTATTATCCTTATTATTATTTCCAATTAATATTAGCTCACCTGGAACGAAGTTCAGGGGAGCTTATGCATCATCTGTCCATTAGTCCATCAGTCAGTCAGTCCATCAGTCAGTCCGTCAGTCCATCAATCCGTCAGTCCATCAGTCAATCCGTCAGTCCATCAGTCCATCAGTCAGTCCGTCAGTGCATCAGTCCGTCAGACTATCAGTCCATCAGTCAGTCCATCAGACCATCCGTCCATCAGTCCATCCATCCGTCAGTCCATCCGTCCGTCAGTCCATCAGTCCATCAGTCCATCCGTCAGTCCAGCCATCTGTCAGTCAGTCTGTCAGTCCACCAGTCCGTACATCCGTCAGTCAGTCTGTCAGTCCATCAGTCCATCAGTCCATCCATCCATCAGTCAGTCCATCAGTCCGTCAGTCCATCAGTCCGTCCATCCACCAGTCAGTCTGTCAGTCCATCAGTCCGTCCACCCGTCAGTCAGTCTGTCAGTCTGTCAGTCCATCAGTCCATCAGTCTGTCCATCCGTCAGTCAGTCCGTCAGTCCGTCAGTCCGTCCGTAAACATCTGCAAATTCTTCTCCGAAACCACTGATGGGATTGCGACCAAATTTGGCACAAATTGTATTTGTTGTGTTGTGACTAAAAGTTTGTTCACGGCACTAAGAAAATCGAAGTCTGAGGGTGTCTATGGGGGGTTAAAGTGGGTCCAGGTTTGACCCCCTCCCTTCCTCTCCCCCCCCCCCCTTCCAGAAATAGATATTTGCTTTCTTTTCTGAAACTACACACACACACACACACACACACACACACACACACACAATTTCGATGAAACTTGACCACAACCTTCACCATCCATGATGTACCAAAGTTTGTTCATGGCATTAAAAAAAAGATCGAGTCCCGAGGGAGTCTACTGGGGCGTTGTTCCCCAAAATAGGTATTTTTTTGTTTCTTTCTTTAAAGTCTTGTGATTATGTTAGTATGATCTACATGCTGCCCTGTATTCTAGAAACCATTGAAATTGGTTTAAAATACCTTCAGTCAGTGTAGTATACTGTTTATTATACCAGGTGAGCGCCATGGGTATTTGCCCCTATTTATACTATTACTTATGTTACATTAGGTCATTGAAAAGATCAAACCATGTGTTACGTGCTCCTCCCCGACCCCCTGGTTACGGCGTACCTCCAAGCCCCGAGAGGAGTCATGGCAGAAAAATGTGTTATTCTGTATGTCAAAGATCAATGGAGAAGCCACCCCAATTGTTACTCACAAACAATACTGTATTAAGATCACACAAGAATAACGGTACAACAATAATAGTAATCAAAAGTACAATCAATATAATATGATGGTACCATCAGTTTTGTAATATATAACTCACTGCGCTCCAAGTGAGTGAACCAAGAACATTCCCAATGTCTCTTATTCCCGGCTCCAAGTCAAAGTTGATGTGCTCCAGCGATCGCCAGAACGATGTCCCATCGAGACCAGAATCCCGTTCGGATGGCAAGAACAGTCCCGCTGCCAACGCGGGGTACAGGCGCCCTCAAGGCGACTGGGAAATCCAAAGGCGCCCTCCAGGCGACTGAGAGATCACACCCTCGGGTATGGACGAATTAACCTTCAAAAAGCCACGTCACACACACGCCCCAGATCGACGTCTGAATGCGGTGAAAATGATCGAAAAGAGGTGAAACCATGAGCGACGCACAGGTCCTGCGCGAGTCAAAATGGCCGACGACCCGTTCTTGAGATGTAACGGCCTGGTGATAATTCTCCTCGGAATCCACCGCCAAAAAGCTGACACGCCGGTTGATCGGTCACAGCGATGACAACTCTGTCGCAGGAATCCCTTTCCCGGAAACCCGAAAGTTCGCTAGTGACTCTTGCTCGCCAACGTTCGCTCCAGACCGCAAGTAGCTCGGCTCCTTCTTGTCCGACTCACTCGCTCCGCCTTCTTTCTCCCTCTTCTCCCTCTTCGTCTTCCGGTTCCCGATCCGGTTTCCTGTTTCTTTTAACATTAACTTTTTTACCTTTTGAAAACAGTTCATGAACAATAAACCTTTTGAACACAATAATAGTACAAGGAATCAGAAATATTTACAGTGGATGCAAACCACCACAACGGAAGTGACGAATCCGTAACACCATGCCTCACCATTCTAAATTCAGGATAATATAATTTACTTCTGTGATGGTGTAGGGGATGGGACGGGGGGCGAGGGGCGGGAAGGGTCGTGGAGGGGGCAATATCACAAGTCACAAAAGCCTTTGGGGAGGGGGATATTGCTTCGTAATATCAATAATATTATGCTATTATCATAGGTGTTTTTATTACTTTTGTGATGAGAAGCGGCTTTGGGAAAATGCCATGAAAACTCCTTGGAAGAATTCCACGGAAGCAGCAGGAAGCGTCGTGTTATTTGCCCTTGTGGGTATATAGACTACAGTAGATCTTCGATCAGGTGCATTAATCTACGTGATAAGCATAGACTGATGTCCCGATTTCTTCAAATCTCTTTCAGTTTCGTATTAAACAGCAGTAGCAACTGCTTAAAAAGGTAATCATATGTGTTTGTTGTTTATAATATTTTTAAATTCTGATAGAAGCCGGTGCTTCAACAAATTATATGAGTTAACAGGGCATTTGTTTTCAAGGAGGAAGCTACCCTTGGGGAGGGGGAGATATTATTAGTATTCATTTTGTTTTGCAATAACATTAGCATTATGCTTTTCTTATTAGAAGCGTCCTTGGAAAAATGTCATGATAAAGCTATCTTAACACGAAAATACACCTCAACACACAACCCCATTGGTGGTGAAAAGCCCCTTGGGGGAGAAAACCCCCTTGGGATAGGGGCCAATTAATTCGCTACAACCTTCATTGTGTGACCCTTAGTCTCCCTGTCAAGTTTGGTTGAGATTGGATAAGTAACGACCGAATGTATCGCCGTCAAAAATCGTCACATAGACTCCAAATTGCGTATTTTAGTATGATATCAAATGTACAGGAAATGAGATAACACATGTTATGTTCGAGAGAGATAGCAGTCCATTATACACCACCCAAAGAAATTTCATACAGGATTTATAAACGAACTCTATTTCTCAGTGCATGGACATGTAATTCACATATTATGTAAAGTAAATAAACATAAATGGCATACATGGAGGACATAGACCTCGGTTTCGGGGGTGTGCGGAGAGAAAAGACGTGACAGAGTTTGGAGGGGGAGGTTGAGACGTTTGGTGGAGGAGGGGACAGGGATTGAGAACTTTTGGTAGGGGTGGGGGAGGTTGGGGAGTTGTGATGGGGGAAATTGAGGGTTGTGGTGGAAGGGGGACGGGAGTAGGGGCGGATGCAAGAATTTCAAGACGGGGGGGGGGGGGGTGCATGAAACTATAGCGCTGGGGGGGGGGGATAAAGGGTGGGTCTGGGGGTCCTCCCTCAGGAATTTTTTTTAAAATGATCGTCAGAAACGGCATTTCGTGCGTTCTTGGAAGTTTCTGCAGTTCCTTGTGTTCTTCCCTGGTCCAACAGTTCAGCAGATTCGCACCGCCTGCACCCTCATCCTGGATCGAAGGGGGGGGGGGGTGCGCACCCCATGCACTCCCCCCTGGATCCTCCCCTGGGGAGGTTGGAGTTGGGAGGAGTTTGAAGCCTTTGGGTTGGGAGGGGGAGGTTGGGTTGGGAGGGGGAGGTTGATTACTTGGATGTTTTGAGAGAGTGGGGGTGTTGAGGACATGAAGTCACATTTTACATTGCGTGGATGTTTCGCTCGTTATCCTCAAAGCTGAATGGCCATCTGCCAAAACAAACAGCCAGACGTTTCTCATAAGTAAAATGAAAGTCAGAGTGCTGAGATATTTGCTTTATGATGTCATAAATGTAATCGTCATCACATTGAATTTTCCCCCCAAAAGTTGCAAATACTTCAAAAGTGAATCACAGAAACAGACCCCATTAAGTTGATTTAATGTGGCAGAAAAATAAAAATTTCAGAATGGTGAGAAGGGAAATTCGTTTTAGAGAAGAATAGAGTGAGGGGAGGGAAGAGGACGTGGATGGAAGAATAAAAGGGAAAGGGGCGCAGGTAGTGGTAAAATAATGATTCCGCAACATCTGAATCCGTAAAAAGTTAAAATTCCCTCCGGGACGAGAGGGAATGTATGGAACACACGGTGTGTGCAGTGTTTGTGTGTTTGTTTGTTTGTATGTGTGTGTGTTTGTGTGTGTTTGTTTGTTTGTATGTGTGTGTGTGTTTGTATGTGTGTGTTTGAGTGTTTGTGTGTGTGTGTGTGTGTGTGTGTGTGTGTGTGTATATATATGAGTATCGTTGTGTGTGTATGTGTATGTGTGTGTGTGTGTGTGTGTGTGTGTGTGTGTGTTTGTATGTGTGTGTTTGGGTGTTTGTGTGTATGTGTTTGTGTGTATGTGTGTGTGTGTGTGTTTGTGTGTGTTTGTTTGTTTGTATGTGTGTGTGTGTTTGTATGTGTGTGTTTGAGTGTTTGTGTGTGTGTGTGTGTGTGTGTGTATATATATGAGTATCGTTGTGTGTGTATGTGTATGTGTGTGTGTGTGTGTGTGTTTGTATGTGTGTGTTTGGGTGTTTGTGTGTATGTGTATGTGTGTATGTGTATGTGTGTGTGTGTTTGTTTGTATGTGTATTGTGTGTTTGGGTGTTTGTGTGAATGTGTGTGTGTGTGTGTGTGTGTGTGTGTGTGTATATATGAGTATGGTTGTGTGTGTATGTGTACGTGTTTGTGTGTGTGTGTGTGTGTGTGTGCGTGTGTGTGTGTGTGTGTGTGTAGTGTGTGGTTGTGTGGGTATGTTTGGGTGTTTGTGTATGTGCATTGTGTTTCTGTTTTGTACGTAATATGTCGATGACTGATTATTCCGCACCTTCACAGCGCAGAAGAAGACAAATTGCTGCTGGTAAAACCTTTAGTGTTCAATAAATTATAATCGTTCAGATCCTCCAGACACATCCGGCCGTGGGCAGATTATAAATATATTTATTGCATTATTCCAAAGTATTCCTTGGAAGGTGTGCCCAAAGCTGGGCTCTGGATGGAGGAGAGACCTCCTGGGAAAGGAAGAATCACTTTCTCCGTAAGTGATTCATTCCTCCTTATCCTTTATCTTAATATGGGAATATGAGGGTTTGTTCTTGCACTTCAAGCCCACGAGTACAGCTGAACCATGACGTGCTCCCTTTTAAAGGAATAAAATAATCTCTCATGGAATTTCCAAGCCAGCTGCAGAGGAGAGGTATAACATGATCGTGTGAAAATTTTCAGGCTGAAATAAAAACTTAATTCACGAAACGTCTTTTCTGTTCAACGATTTAAAACAACTATTATCTGCTAAAATAGGACTCATACTTTTATGGAATGGGGTTTCACCCCCCCCGCCCTCCCCCCCAACCCCAACCTCCACCTCACCTAGTTCATATAGACATCTCCTATCCAGTCCAGAAACAGCTGTCGGACTGCAAAAACTGTTTGCAAAGAAAACAACTTTCAAGCCAAAAACAAAAAGCGACAAAAGAGCGAATTACTCAACTGAAACAACAAAACAACTATTTGGGCCAAGGTGGAAAACAACAAGATTTCATTGCTGACGTCACACTAGGATCCGTTTCTGATGAGTTCAGTTGGCATGCGCATTGTTCTTTTTTGAGTCTTCATGTCATCGCTAAGCTCATTCCCGGTCTATAATTTAATGTGTTGTCTACAATCAAATGTGAAAATGTCTGCGTTTTCAGTGACCCGGCCGTACCTGCTCCTTGAGGCACCTTTAACCTGCCGTTGCTATGGCGAAATCTGTGTAAGTTAAACATTCTTTTTAACATGATTTTCAGCATTGAAACGAAAGAGTGGCAATATCAGGATGGTTATCCATAATTTTTCTGTTCCTGAATGCAAATCGGACTCACAAAAATACAGGCAACTAGCTGAAGGACTCGGTGTTGCTTGGGGAAATTCAATGAAATATGTACACTACCGGTCAAAAGTTTTAGAACACCTCAAATTTTCAGGTTTTAATTGAAATGTACGCAGTTTAATGTCTCGATGTACTCTGAAATTAGGCATAGAACAAATAAACAATTGGAGATTAAAAAAGAAATCATAGAATCATTTTGTTTAACAAAATTTAATTTAAACTTTTGACTCCGCAAAGTAGCCACCTTTTGCAGATATAAACGCCGAACACACTCGTGGCATTCTTTCTGCAATGGAAATCAAATATTGTTCGGGAAGTTCTTCCCAACACTGTTGCAGAAGTTCCCACAAATGTGTTGCACTTGTCGGTTGCTTTGCTTTCACCCTTCTGTCCAGTTCATCCCAAACCAGCTCGATGTAGTTGAAGTCTGGAGACTGTGCTGGCCATTCCATGATTTGAAGCCCACCGTCTTGTTCTTTTCCTCGAAGGAAGTTTTGAGTGTTTTGACATAGCCTGGAGGTGTGTTTAGGATCATTATCTTGCTGTAGGATGAACCTCTGACCAACAAGGCGTATACCAGAGGGTATTGCATGGCGCTGCAAAATGCTGTAGTAGCCCTTTTGGTTCAGGGTGCCAGTCACTCTGTGCAAGTCGTCGACTCTGGATCCAGCAAAAGAGCCCCAGACCATCACGCTTCCTCCTCCATGTTTGACAGTTGGTGTCACACACTGAGGAACCATCCTTTTGCCTACTCAACGGCACACACAAACCCTGCTTGATGAACTAAAGATTTCAAATTTTGATTAATCGGTCCATAAGACCTTCTTCCAGTCTTCAGTTGTCCACTGGCAGTGCTTCATGGCCCAGGCAAGCCTGTTTTCCTTATTTTGCCATCTTAGCAATGGCTTTCTTACTGCCACTCGACCTGTCAAACCTGCAGCTCGAAGTATTCTCTTCACAGTTGAAACTGGGACTTGCTTACTTCGACCAGTGTTAAGCTGTGCTTGAAGCTGTTGTCCTGTGAGCCACCTATCACGCAAGCTGTTGACTCTCAGAAACTTATCTTCTGATTCTGTTGTGGCTTTGGGTCTGCCCGACCTCTTCCTGTCAGAGTTTCCTCCAGTTTCCAATATACTACTTCCTGCAGTGCAATATTGTCCAAATAATGCTTCAAAGGGCGTTATAATAGTCTGTTCCAATACTGCTTTTATACAGACAGAGGGTTTGTAATCAAGTGATCAGCAGAGGTTGGGTCACCTGTAGGAATTTTTTGCATCAACTTTCAAGGCTTAATTTAATTACATTGCTGCAGAACAGCTGTAAGTTGTTAACCCATTACTTGTTCCCTGAAGAAGGCCCTTTTTTTTTTTACTATATAACTGTGCAATTTACATTATTTTCCCGTTTTTGCTAGCCTAAACTTTTTTTTAAACCTCGAGCAGTTTACTGCTTACCTTTGTACCATTTCATATTATTCACTGGACATTAAACCGTAAATTTCAATAAAAACGATAAAAATTGAGGTGTTCTAAAACTTTTGAGCTGTAGTGTATTTAAATATTTCTTACATGACAATCACAAAACATGTTACAAGATCGCTCCCAGGAAAAATGCAGGCAAGGTATAAGCACAAGACTCAATTGAGGTATCAAAGCCAACTATCTGATTTTAATTGTTTATTTTTTCTTATCCAAACATAGCCCTCCACCTTCCTCTGGATGAAAGAGAAGGCCATGCAAAGTTTGGTTGCACTTGTTCCTGCAGGGTCCAAATGCATAAATGACCAATAAAACACAAACGTTCTTCTTTATGGGCATCCTCCGTCGTGCGAAGTCCTTCCTTGACTCCTCTGAGCTGCTCACCACATACAAAGCTTTCATCCACAGCTTGATGGAATATTGCTCTCCCTTCTGGGCTGGTGCTCCTGCCTCACACATAACTCGGCTTCATGCTGTAGAAACCAAAGCTTTCAGGATCATTGATATTTCCTACGATTAAGCTGATTCTGAGGGTCTTTCACTCGCTCACTACAGGCAGGTAGGTGGTCTTTCTGTTTTCTACCGACTCCTCTCTGGCCTAGCTCACCCAGCTCTGTCTGTGCTGTGTCCCCCAAATATTCCTGCAGGACGCACAAGAACTGCCAGCAACCCTCTTCTGGTGAAACCGCCAAAATCAAGACCCTCTGCTCACCTTCACTCTTTTATTCCTCTTTTTCCTGCCTCTGGAACAAACTCCCACACTCTCTTCAATCCCACTCCTCTCTCCAGGTCCCTAACCCACCTTGCAAAATGATTCCAAAAACAGGTGCAAGCAGAAGATGTCACACATGAAACCGAAACAGCAAAAAAAGCAGCAGCCCCAATGACTGCAAAGCAAGACAAAAGAGGTTTATAATGCAAAATATCAACAGACATTAATTGCCAACTGGGAGAACGACAAAAGAACAGAAAGATATTTTAAAAAGAATTTAAAAAAAGGGTTGGATAGATTGGGCATAGACAAAGAAGGCTCAATGGAATGGCTATGAAGAGATTAGCTCAATTTGGATGAAGAATGAATCATAATAAATGCACAAAATGAAGGACACTATATGAAGGGCTTTAAGAAAATGTCGGGACTGAGTCAATCGGCCAGGTGTAACAGAAACCATGAGTCACCTCCTATCGGGATGTAAAAATTCATGTCAGAGCAGCTATGCACACAAAGGCACAACAACGTATGTAGAGTAATCCATTGGCATTGGTTCTCACCTCCTCTCTCTCACTCGAGCCTGCCTTTCTCGGCAGCCACTTCTTCTTACCCTTTTTCATTCCATCTTTAAATCACTCACGAGGTTCTCACCCATGAATTATGTAGAAGCCTCAAAGGGAGGAAGAAGGTTGATAAGGAAGGGGGAATTAAAATGAAAATTGTAAGAAAATAAATAAAAGGAGCTATTCTGGCTCCACAGCCGACCCGGCATTCCACCTACGATACCCCTTAACTGCCACAGCTTGGCATCGTTACCAAGCAACCAGTCCCGCAATCATACCTTCATTATTGAGCAATCATTACACTATAAACCCCATGAGCATAACAATGTCGATCAGATCCAGATATCTCGCTGTGCCGTACTAGCCCAATTAGGGACAGCGAGGATCACGTGACAAGTTAGTTCTTTTACAATTCCTTGTCCCTCTCTCTTTTCCTTTCCACATATTGGAATGGAATCCACTGATCTCTACACTAACTGGGTAGGGTGCCCAACGTTAATAGGTCTGGAGGTCCTAAAGCCACCCGAAGTGCTCCATCCATGGTCTTGAAGTCACTGGAAGTGCTCCATCTGTGGTCCTGAAGCTACCGGAAGTGCTCCTTCCGTGGTCCTGTAGCCACCGGAAGTGCTTCATCTGCCATATTCCTTCTCCCACAACGCAGAAAATCCTGTTTCCTTCAATGCAAACACTGCTTCAAGGTGCAAATTCCTATGGAAATTCCTCCTTCTGACTTGATTTTTCTCCTCTCCCACTCAATTTTATTCCATTCCAACTAGATTTTAGTTTATTCGCGGGTTGAAAAAAATCATTGGTATAGTATTTATGAAATGCCATTGTGTGCGGCTTACGGTTGTAAAAACCTCGACAGTCGTGATCAAAGGAGAGGAGAATGACATTTCATCAGTACGTGGCATTCACCTTGAAACTCATGGAAACTCAGGGGAGAGCAAAGATGGCAGACAAATAGCTTTTAAAAAATGAGCTTCCCCACCTATCTAGTTCGTATAGAGATCTGTGTTGCAATCCACATTTTCCTGTAATTTCAACCTCTTTATAATGTGTGCAGCCATCTGAAGATAATTCTTAATTTTTCTGTCTTTCACAGGTAGAGTTTCCTTAGGCTAAGTGGTGAGAACGCACGTGAGTGGTGAGAACCTCGTAAAGCCCAGCCCACATGTACACGCAAGATATGTCATGTCGTATGACGTATGACGTATGGTGAGGACAGGCGTGTGAGTGGAAAAAAGTGAAGAAAGCACTGGCATTCGAAGGGTCTGGACTCTGGGCAAAAGGGTAAACGTGGTGAGAGGCCTCAGCGAGTGTGTTGGGCTGGCAGGATCGCCTCGAGGCACGCACAATCACCTCCAAGCTGTCTCGCCTAGGTTTGAATACCAACCCAGGTATAAACTGTCATCCTAGTGTTTCACAGGCAGGGTGATACATCGATGTGTGTGCTGCCTCGGATGGGCGTTAACTTGGGTGGCCCGTCTGCTGGCATTAGTTGGCAGACATTAAATATCCCACGGTGTTCTTTGGAAAGTGTAGGGGCACTTACCGTTGCTGCTAAGCCAGCCGAGGAGGCTTAGAACTCTTTCATATGCCCCATCTCTCCCACCCCCACCCACCCTCTTGCACCCCTCATCCCCTCCCCCCCCCACCCTCTCGCTCCTCCCATCCCCATCCTCTCGCATCATTCCCCACCTCCCCCCTCCCATCCTCTAGCACATCCCCCCTCCCCCCATCCCCTCGCACCCCTCCTCCGCTCCACCCTCTCGCACCCCCGCCTCACCCCCACCCTCTCGCACCTCTGCCTCATCCCCACCCTCTGGCACCTCCACCTCACCCCCACCCTCTCGCACCTCCGCCCCACCCTCTAGTGCCTCCCTCCTCCCCCACCCTCCCTCGCCCCTCCTCTCCCCCACTCTCTCGCACCCCTCCTCCCCCCCACCCTCTCGCACCCCTCCTCCCCCCCACCCTCTTGCACCCCCGCCTCACCCCACCCTCTCGCACCTCCCTCCTCCCCCCACCCTCTCGCACCCCCGCCCCACCCTCTAGTACCTCCCCCCCTCCCCATCCTCTCCCACCTCCCTCCTCCCCCCACCCTCTCGCACCTCCGCCCCATCCTCTAGTACCTCCCTCCCTCCCATCCTCTCGCACCTCCCTCCTCCCCCCACCCTCTCGCACCTCCGCCGCACCCTCTAGTACCTCCCTCCCCCCCCCCCACCCTCTCGCACCTCCTCCTCTCCCCCACCCTCTCGCACCCCTCCTCCCCCCACCCTCTCGCAGCCCCGTCTCACCCCCACCCTCTTGCACCCTCCCATTACTGGGTTCGGTTCAAAACAATCAATGATTGTTTTGGGTTCATTTTGTGCAGTTATCCATGCTCATACATTATTCATGATTTTGTTTTCTTGTTCGGTGTTTGTGCTTTGATGGTGAAAGTGTGGGGCTGGAGGCGATTGAAAGTAAAGAAGAACTCTCAACATTGGTGTTGCCTACATTTACCTGCAGCAAAAATTCCATATACCTGTACACTGTACAGTATAATATTTGTAGTGTATATCTACTCATATGAGGTTGTGTAGGAAATTTCCCTTTGTAAGTTTAACCATATGGTTTGTTTATAAATGTTTCCAGCATGAGCAAAAAAATAACATCCATAAAAATATATGGAAAATGCACCGGTGGGACGAGCTCCACAAAGGAATTCCGTTGCTGGTTTTCCCTGATAACGTGGCTGAAAATTCAGCTCACAAATGGTTGTTGTTTAGAACACAGTGATAGATGGTAACACATCTCGTCATTTCATGCCACGTTTTTACAATTACATCAATTTAACAGATAGGTGGTAGAGAATGACATTAGTGTAAGTACCCAATGGTTTTTGTGGTGCCCTGGTGGGTTTTCCTGCCAATCTGGATCCATTTACCCAATCTGTTGCTGTTTGGAATGCTAAATGGAAAAGCACTGCGTTATCTTTGACTTTCCTTTCTAATTTGCCAATAAGATCTCACCAATCAGATGACATGAATTGTACCGATGTTCGATATCAGATGAGGTGGCTTTTAAAACGGATTTCTTTCTTCAACGTCAATATTACAGCAATGCGATTGATTTCTGTGACGTCAAATTACGTTTGTATGATTTAAATTTCACCTGCACTACAGTTAGCATTTCGAATCGATTTAGATTTGTCTACTTTCGTCTTCATATCCTGTAACCAAAGAAGATAACAAAATAACCAGTCGTTTTTCAGGGGGCACAAATAATGACAGCTACGGGAGACTTCATTTTTTAAATTAACACCACAGCAGAAGGTCAAGCCCAAAACGACAAAACCATGAGGGCCTCCCTGGGTGGAAAAGCAAAGAAAGAAGATGGGAAAATGTCATGATGAAATGAGATCTAGACAACTGATCCGTGCCTTGAATTGTTGCAAGTTGATAGAAGTTGGGAACACTGCTGGGGAGTCTGTTCCAAAGAGAGGAAATGAGGGGGAAGGAGAAGGAGGAATGGCGATTGGAATGGAGGGGAACGAAGATAGCGCAGAAAGGGTGGAGGGTTGAAGATGAAACAGAGTGAATAAGAGGAGAGACAGAAACTAAATAAGTTGGAGCACTCACCGACTGTGGTAGTAATGGTAGAACAGGCACAGGAAAGAGTGTTAGACGGTGGGTCAAAGGTTAGAGATGGTTAAACAAAGTAGGATTGCTAATCAGTCGGATATGTTTGGCTTGACTGATCCAGAATATTGATGACTGATGGAGGAGCGCCGTCCCAGACATGGGGAGCAATATTCCATCACCAATCTTACTTGGGCGTTTGTAAAGAGTGAGAAGCTGATGGGAGTTGAAATATTTGCGAGCTCTGAAGAGGAAACAAAGTTTTTTTTTTGGAGGCAGATTTGCCGATATTCAGGATGTGAGGCTACCAGAAAAGTTTGCTGGAGATGGTGACACTGAGCATAGTAACAGAGGACTCCTTGAGTTTAGAGCTGGACATAACAAGATGGATGGTTGTGTTGATCTTGCTGGACATAAAAAGGGTTTGAAACTTGGACTAATTGAAGGAGACAAGGTTGTCAGATCCCCATTGGGAGATGAGATTTATATTACGACTGATGCAGCCAACAGTTGAGAGATGATTGACAGCAAGGGACTGGGAGAAGGTGAACTAGGATTTATAAATGGTGGAGGAGTGGAGGGTAGAATCATCAGCAAAAGAATGGACAGGGGAATTGTTTATAGCTGTGAGGAGGTTGAGGAAAAGAAGAAAGAGGGTGAGATGACAGAAACTTGAGGGACACCAGCATTAACGTGGTGCGGGTCAGAGAGGGCACCATCAACGTAGGTAGAGTTACAGTATATCGCCCAGAAAAAAGTCTGGAAAATTAGGAGATAAGCTGAGGCTGAATACCATATATTGGAAGCTTCACGAGGAGCTTTTTGTGCCAGACTCTGTCAAAGGCATGGCTGATGTGCAGCACAACAACTCAACTCTCGACAAGGGTCTGCTTTCAGGGTGTTGGATAAATATCAGTAAAGGAGAGGTTGAAAGGATTGGAGAAAACTGGAGCACGTTTGGGAGCATAGCATTGGAGGACAATCGCAGGAATTCCATCCAGACCGTTGGTTTAGTTGGCAGCAAGGCAGAGCAGGGTATGATGAACTTTACAAGTGGAAATTTGATGCAAGCATAGCGATGGATTTAGGAAAAGCAAGATGAGTTACATTGGAGTCATCCAGAGTAGAGTTGGCTGCAAATTGAGAGGCAGAGGTGTTGTCATTGGATTTGGAAAGCTGAAGACAAAGCTATCAGGGTTGTTGATAGGAGGAAAAGGTGACTCAAAGGTTGGTGGAGATATGCAGAAGAGCAGAAGGCACGACTGTTGCTGGGGAAAGAGGAGAGCTTGTCAGAAGTTTGCTGTGTAAAGGTGGCTTTAGCCGTGGAGATAATGCGGTTGCTGATATTGCAGGTAGCCACATATGATAAGCACTACAATTATGATCTGAAGGTGAAGCTCTCCAAGCTTTGAAGAGACCGTTTTTCAAGGAGACAGAAGAAGCACAATGAAGGGAGAACCACTTGGGGGACGAGGCCTTTCCGCATTTGGATGGGTGGGGTATGTGAAGAGACATACCTAGAAATATTATTCCAGTGATTTAAGCTGCTGCAGTGGAAGGATCAGCTGAGAAATACGAGTCTTACCAGGGATAGTCTGCAAATAATTTGTGAAAGTCATTAGAGTTGACAAAGTCATAATGCCAAATGATGCAGGAGGTAATGAGATGGCAGGTGGTAATGAGAAAATGGTCAGAGGATCCAACAGGTGCAGAAACCAGGACAATAGTGTAAAGACGAGGTTTGAAAGTGACAAAAACATCCAGAGTGTTGGTGCAATGTGGGTGGGTTTAGAGATGAGTTGGTAGAGGTCATTAAGGATAGCGAAGGCTTCGGCTTCGGTCCCATCTTGGTTGGTCGGTGCGCGTAGAATGGAAAGCCATGAGGAGTTGTAGATGTTGAAATCCCCCAAAATATGGAGAGAATCGGTGGATTTGCAAAATACAAGCAGTTAGGTGATCAACCAGGTGCATGCAATTGTCAGAGTTGGGAGAGTGGTGGTGGTAGTAGCAGACTAATTTGTTGATATTGAGGAAGTAGACTTTGAGCCAGAGAAGTTGAAAATCATGGTTGGAAAGCTCAAAATGGTGAAGGTGAATAGCAGATCTATTGAAGCGGACATCGGTTCATACGCCAGCTTTGTAGAGGAAACTATGGTAGAAGATGTAGCCAGGGCATCGGATGTGGGTGGTGAAAATGAGTTCAGCAATCTGAGTCTCAGTAAGGAAGAGAAGATCAAGTTTACACGATTGCAGCAAATGGTGGGCATGGTTGAGGTTGGAATGAAGACCTCAGATGTTGGTAAAGGAGACAGTGAATTGACTGGAGAACTGGAGATGGAGGTGCCACAAATGATTGGCCAACAGTAGAATCTTGATTCTTTTTGCTGTTTTGCAACATGATAGAAAAAAGTGAAAGGAGGGACGAGGGACTTCGAGCACTTTGCAGACAAATAAGGCGCATTCGAGATAGCACCAACAGTGCAAATTACAGTGGCCTCATAGAAGAGCCTTCTGGAATCCCGTGCTCTATGTGGCTCGAACTGGCAGAGAAGGGGACCTGAGATTATGTGACAGATGATGAGACAACCTCCCAGGGCACTAGACCTGGGTTCAGGCCTCCAGCTTTTTGGTGGCAAGCCTATGCGAACACTGACTCCAACGGTACACTCCAACAGGCACTGGAGAACCAGGAACACAACATGTAAGACAAAAAGAACCTCCCAAAAAGCCCAACCACTGCCCCCCAAATCCAGCAGCCTGCCCCAAGAGTTTGCAGCAGAACATATGTTCCACTATAGGCTCCTAAGGGAAAGGTGGTGGTATGGCCCTGGGTGGCTGCAAACAGCCTACCACCCAGCCGAGTTTAAGAATGAAGGTGACTATCATCAATGTACCAAACCCTTTACAGAGTGTCGGTGCAGACTAAGCAATCTTTTGTCATGGATTACATGCTGGGTGGTTGCCGTTGCCTTCCCAGCCTAGTCATTGTATAAATTTGGAATTTGCACGTGGTGCCATTGATAACTCGAAAAAGACACTGTTAGATCTTTAACATCCATGAAAACCCAGTGCTGGGAAACCGCTACTCCAGCTTAGCATCTTGCTGATGGATGGTGCACACCATGTTGCTTCGTCTTGCATGCGAAACAGCACGATCGCAGTTGATAGCTTGAGATTCAAACCCAGGCTAAGACAGCTCAAAGGCGAGGCAGTTCAAAGACGAGTGCGCATAGCCACATACCTCCAAGCTATCCTGCCACCCCCTTGAGAATGATAACAAGAAATAAAACAAAATGAAAATGACAAGGGCCTTTCACGGAAACTTGCTGGTATGTGAAATACTTTGCCAGGAAGAGTCCGTAGGAGCAGAGACTACAGAAAAGGTCAATGGCATACACATGGCTGAGACAAGTGTGCACATAAGCGTTGCGGTGGAGTGTTCTCTCGGTGAAAGGAATCAGTGTGGTTTTTTTTTCTTTCTAAGAATGCGTTTTTATCAAAAGTCTTTTCCGCTCATTTTAAATTAAAAAAGAAGACCTGTTTGTTCTTATGCATGTCTGTGGAGGAGGCCGCACACCTGCTTTTCCCGCACCTAAGTAGATCAGCTCACTGGACTTCCATGACACCTCACTTCTGAGTACAATGCATGTTTGCTCAAGTTTGTTTGCACTTCTCTTGTTATTTCTTTCTTTTTCCAAAATTCACAGTTTGAAAATGTCATCTGAATGGTTCTCCTTTTCTTTTGCATGTTTACCATTCTGAGCGAGTCGCCGTTTGTTTAAACCCGTCAATGCCAAGTAGAACGAAACAACCAAAATCTGCTGGCTTGTCTACGAGGAATAATTGACTTATTCCAACCCTGGAATCTGTGCAGGTATTTTTGAACTATTTTGTGGTATCCACACAGAAGCTGCTCGTCACATCACTGAACATACAACTTGTGGATAGTAATAATTCCAATTGCATAAAATGCATTTGTGGATGAGTAACAATAGCTCGGAGAAGGCTTCATATACTTATTCTTCTTTCACGGCCTCAATTATTCCCAACTTCTTGTGTGGGCAGCTGGAGAAGGTTTTTGGCCCAAATCTTTCAACAACTGGATGACTAGGCGTGTTGCTTGACTGAAAGTGGCAGGAGTTTCAAATGCAGCCAGGGTGCCGGTGGTTGCTCGCCTACTCTTCGCAACCGTTGGATATTTTTTATGTCTACCAATGACCAGTACGTACTGGCAGACGTGTCCTCTGGCTTAATGTACTTCAAATGGTGCACGAATTGGTGGACCACGCTGCATGTGAAACACCAGGGTGGTAGTTTATAGCTTTGTTGAGATTGAAACCCAGGCAAGACAGCTCAAAGAGGCGTGCACATCAACCTATTTATGCTTTGGAGATGATGGAGCCCATGCTCTGCTTTCAACTGATGACAGTTTTCCCGGCCGAACTTCTCCTTTAAATGGGAAGGGTGACTATTAGATGTCTTGACCTGCCATTAAGATAAACGACAGAACATATCAGTAAACACACACAAAACCTAATAACCGTTACATTGAGGATGCCCTATTTTTGTGATGTATTATACATGTACAATAAAGTGCTTTTCCATTTTGGGACGTGTGCTCATGACATCTGTTTTCTGACATATTGATCTTACAAGTTAGTTAATACATCCAAGCTGTACTCACATTTATAATGTAAACAAACTCTCTCTCTCACATAGTCTTGACAGAGCAATGGGGGTGTATATGCTAGATGGTATGCCATTGCCTTCCCACCAGTTAATCAGGGCAGGAATTTGGCCAGGGTGCCAGTAATATGTCACCTACTTGACCTAGGGGCCATTACTGGCAGACGAGTCCTACTGCTTAACCTGATCCTTATTCTGATGGTGCCCATATTGATGCTTTATTGCCTTCTATGCGAATCACTAGGGTGATCGTTTATAGTTTGGTCAAGATTCAAACCCAGGTAAGACAGCTCAAAGGTGTGTGTGCATATCGCTAAGCTATACCTCCTGAGTTAAAAAAAAAAGTTCAGTTAAAAAGTTTAGTGTTGTACAGTGACTGTTTAGCAAAATAGCAATTCAATGCCAGTCATTCAATTTTTATATCAGGCTCTGGACATACTGAACACCCATCGTATGTACTATCCGACTTTTTCAGGATCTCCAGGCCAAGGTTTGTGCATCAGAAGCAAAAGGAAAGGCATTCTTTGGACTATAACGTTGTTCCGCTGGATACACTTTTTAATTTGTGACCAGGAGACACACTATCTTCTAATTGCTAGCTCCTGTTGCAAGGTGAGGACTATTTAATAAGTTTGCATCTCCTGAACAACATGAAAAACTCACTGAAGCAACTGTCTGGTTTAAGACACCCAGTTATCAGCAATAACAAGCAACGAATAGGATGCAAGCACAGTTTAGTCTCCAGGGGCTCCTTTGGGTGTGATACCCATGTGTCCTTCTTGTCTGTTTGCACTTCCCCTTCTATTCCTTCTTCCTTTCTTCATGGGGCATGCACTGCATAAAGCAAGTGCAGGCCCTGGAATGTGCATACCAGTGATGGGATAAGTAGCTTTTTCCTGCCCTTTACTGAAGAGTATCGGTTCAAACTTTCAAAGTTACCCATTACTCGAATACCAATATATTTTTGGCAACTCACTTCCAAATCATAAAGCTTCTGAAATACATGAAAATATCAGACGGAGTCAAAGGTCATCAGGGCTATCACAAACGCTCCATCACACAAACTTGATACACAGATGGCCGATCCATCTGTTGCCTTAACCGAGACCAAAAGAAAAGTTCACTCCAAGCCAAGGTTTGAATCCCTGGGATGCCAAACTTGTGCCTGAACCGCTTCTCCACCTCACACCAAATTCTTAATGAACTGCATTCTCAACAAAATTAACTTTTCACACTCATTATTCACTCATTATGTTGTGTCATGCTGTACATGTTGTATCCTATGGAGAAAAGAAAGCAATGTACTTGCATTATGCAATTCATACCCAATTAAAATACAATTTGCCAAATAGCTCATTACTTCTGCCACCAAAGGTGGAAGGAGGTTATGTTTTTACTTCTTTCCCTTTGTCTCTTTGTCTGTTTGTCTGTCTGTGAACAGGATATCTCAAAAATTGTGGATGGATTTGAACGAAAAACCTGGTGGGCAGGTGGGGTATGTGACAAGGACGAAATGATTCAATTTTGGTTAACATTTGAATCCGGATCCAGATACTAGAATTTTACAAGTGATTCTTCACCATTGAGACCTGGTGCCACAACGATATATTGCACGATATTTCAAAAAGTTGTGGACGAGTTATGACAAAACTTGGTGGATGAGTTGGTTCGGTGACAAGAACAAGCCGATTCGATTTTGGTTCAGGTCCGGATACCAGATCCGGCCAATCAGTGAGATAGAAAACGTAAACTGTTCAGCCTGGCGGAGGTATGCGCTCTACCGAGTACCGTTCTAGTTCTGCTTGTAATCACCCGATCTTTTTCCTTAAAGCATTCACATTCAACCTTGTGCTTCACAATAGCCTTTCTGTCCTGTAATCTTTACTTTAGCTTGAAGCAATCGGTGGGTAGTGTTGCGCATAGCTCCTCGCTTCACAAAAACCTGCAGACACCTTCTGGGGTCTTTGTGTCCAACAATAGCAATGTATATGTAGTGCCACTTGGATTTGTTGTGTTGCCAGGTTTTCTTATGGTGTCCTTATTCTGTAAATTACATATTTATAATAATTTATAATAATTAGACCTTCTCCACTTTGCTGACGACATCAATTGGCACCTAGAAATATAGCATATGTTTGTTGGCTGAGCAAGTTCTCCTTTTCTCAAGTGTAACCCTAATCAATAGTGAGCTCCAGATCTTCCATTGCTTCCTTCCTGTCCTCCATTTGGCTTTGGCAGTGCCAGTGAGATCGAAGGCAACACCCACAGCTCTCTGTCTCTGTTGGCCTGGCTTAAGTGATAGCTGACCAACTGTGAGTACAAGCTTTCTCCTACGTTATAAATTGGATTTCCCAACCGCTTGGTTTCTTGCCGAATAGCTACTTTCACCTGGCATCTATCCAGTACTCTTACTAACAAGTCTATTTAGCTGTCTTCAGCCTGACTCTCTTCACTATTACCCTGTCTGGTGGTCTGAAGAACCGATCTAACACTCCATGAACCAAATAAAACATACTGGGAATTTTCCCTTTTTTTCGATGTGCAAATGCTTATGCTTGGGAGACTTCGGAACTCTGTGCAAGTGAGAATTCAAGGAACGAGAGAAATACCCGTGCTACGCACGGGTGGGAGGCCAGAAGCAAACAGGCAATGCAGATACGGTGAATGCTAAAGCATGAAACCAATGAATTCCACATTCCTGTAGCACCTTCATTCGCACGTCAGACATGGACAGCAAGTTCGTGAAGGACTTCTATGAAATTCGCAAACAAACGGGTACGTTCACGGAGACAAACATCGATCGTGGGTTCGTGGCGAATCTGCATATGGCGATGGAAAAATATCAGAAATTGAAGGCTTTTTTTATTTTAAACGATTCATATAAACATCCGTTGAATCATATCACATGGAAATCATCAAAATCTAAACAGTATCTTTAGAATTTCAATGAAAGCCACATCACTGTTCATATCGGTAAATATTATTCCATGGTGTTTCAAATCGTGATTGATACACTATGATCGTGATGATCGTGATGATCGTGATCGTGAATCGTGATCGATAATCGTGTTCACAATCGCTATGTCGTATGTACTCCCGATACGTGTACCAAATTCCCGATACGTGTAACTGCACCAAATCAACAGTTAAAAGGCTTTTGAGCCGATAGGTGTTACGGCCTTGGCAAGATCGATGGAGACAGCGATCTGTTCCATGTGATCCTCCTTCATGCCGAAGTGCAGATCCTCCTTCATGCCACATCCGATCGATGCAGCCGTGCAGCGATCGGTGCGGCACACGGTGCAGCGGTCGGTGCAAACGTGGACTCCCACACTGCCACATCCTGCTGATACTTGCTCCCGCATGACGTTATTTTCCCAGATGCCGCACAAACGACTGCACCGATCGAGATTTAACGGATGCTTATATAAATCGTTTAAAAGAAAAAAAGCCTTCAATTTCCGATATTTAGCCTTCCAATTGAAGCCCCGCCCATAGGGCGGGTGCCGTTGCTCGACGTAAGAAGACGTCACAATGAACGTCGTGCAAACGCGAATGTTATGCGGGAGTCCAAACCTGAGAATGCTGGAGACTAAAGCTGAAATTGGGAAAACTAAATAGCCTATTTTACTCCTGGGGATCCCAGGATTATCCACCCAAAATATCTTTGCGATCGGTTCAGCAGTTTTTACGGTACCTTCGAACGGACAGACAGACATTTGGTGAATTATAGTAAGATGAGTCAAGTGGTGCCGTAACGTGGCATCCTACATTTGCACCCATATGGTTCCTTGCCTGCATGACCTTCCATTTATACCTATCACCACTGTGAAGAGGAGTTGAAAAGCACACATACACACACTCACATATGTACACACACACACACACACATATTATATATATATATATATATATATATATATATATATATATATATATATATATACACACACACAAATGTATATACACAAACACATATGCACATATACATGTGCACACATGTACAAACACACACATTCGCACATGTACAATCGTGACCAGAAAATTGGCACCCTTGCACGTTTTTCAAATAATGCATCATTTCTTCTGGAACGGAACAACAAAAAAAGCTGAAAAAATCACTAAATCTTAGCTTATTCCACACAGAAATCCGAAAATGGCCAGGACAATATTATTGGCAACTATTAGAAGGTGTGAGAAATAATTAGATTTCAAGCAGGTGATTCTCCTTCACTTTGGAATTTAACTCAGCTATGATGAGTTGCAGGTGCCTGTAATATATAAAAAAATCACTCATTCAACCAGTTTGAATGGAGAAAAGGAGTCGTTCTGCTGTTTTGTGTCACTGTGTGTACCGACCGCAATGAGCATGGAGAAAATAACGAAAACCACAGAATTGTCTGAGGAGGTCAGCTACAAGATTGGAGCCAAGCATGAACAATTTCAAGGCTACAAGTCCATCTCCAGAGATCTTGATGTTCCTGTGTCCACCATACGCAATGTTATCAGGACGTTTAAGGCCAATGGTAAGCCAACCTCTCTGGACGTGGCCACAAGAGAAAACTTGATCGAAGATTGCAGCGAAGGATTGTCCAAATGGTGGAGAAAGCACCTCGATCAACTGCCAAACAGACTCAAGCTGACCTTCAGACACAAGGTACGACAGTTTCTTTCAACTCACATCATCTGTCTCCAACTCAATGAAAGGCGTTCTCTGGTAGAACACCCAGGAGGACCACACTGCTGAATATGAAATACTGCTGAGAGAGAGACATAAGAAAGCCCGACTGGAGTTTGTGGAAACACACCTAAACAAGCCAAAATCCTTCTGGGAGAATGTCCTGTGGACAGATGAGACCAAATTAGAGCTTTTTGGTAAAGCACATCATCTCTATGTTTACAGAAAACAAAATGAAGCCTTCAAAGAAAAGAACACCTTCCCTACATTCAAACATGGAGGAGGTTCAGTGATGCTTTGGGGTTGCTTTTCTGACCCAGGCACTGGGTGCCTTGAATGTGTGCATGGCATCATGAAATCAGGAGATACGAAGGATTTTGGAGGGAATGGTTGAACCCAGTTGAACTCAAGCTTTTGGACCTCACTATCAGCCATGATCTTTCCTGGGGAAACCACATTTCCAAGCTGGCCTCCAAAGCCAGTCGCCGACTGGGCATCCTCCATTGTGCGAAGTCCTTTCTTGGCACCTCTGAGCTCCTCACCACATACAAAGCTTTCATTTGCAGCTTTATGGAATACTGTTCTCCCCTCTCGGCTGGTGCTCCTGCCTCACACCTCGCTCAGATCCACGCTGTAGAAACCAAAGCTTTCAGGATCATTGGTATTTTCCATGATGAAGCTGTAAGAGGTGGAAAGTGGAATAGGTATAAAGCAAGAGGGCTGTCAGATGCTTGAGTTTGGCAGGTGGTGGCA
The DNA here is from genome assembly GCF_964187855.1 of Myxine glutinosa. Taxonomy (NCBI): domain Eukaryota; kingdom Metazoa; phylum Chordata; class Myxini; order Myxiniformes; family Myxinidae; genus Myxine; species Myxine glutinosa. The sequence goes on along the minus strand of NC_136264.1, from coordinate 56,058,363 downwards.
GACCTAAACCCACCATTGGTATTCCCAGAGGAGATATGTGTGACAAGGTTGTGGCCTGACATTGTCATCTGGTCAGGTGCAACAAGACAGGTCATCTTAGGGGAATTGTCTGTACCTTGGGAAGAGAACATGGAGGAGGTGCATGAGAGGAAGAGAGGAAAGTACAGTGAGCCTGAGGCAGAGTGTCAGGAGAAGGTTTGGCGAGTTTCTTGTCAGCCATTTGAGGTGGGGTGTAGAGGATATTTTGAGAAGCAATTACTTTTCTAAATTTCTTGCTAGGCTTGGAGTGTGTTGGACAGAAAGAAGGATGATGTGTGACAGAGTGGCCCAGGTTGCCTTGAAAGGCTCACTGTGGATATGGGGAAGTTTATGGAGGCACGTCGAATGATGTAGGTTGAGGTTTTGGTGGTGTTATATTTCAGCATGAAGGGGTAACGACTGAGCACAGAAGAGAGATGGAGATGTGTGAATGGTGTGTGTGTTGCAGGAGTGGATGTGGTTTTGCATGAATGTGTTTTTGTTTGAGTGGTGCATGTTGTAAGGGTAGGTGGTCGGTTTTTTTTTTGTTTTTTTTGTTTTAGTGTGTGAGTGAGTGGTGTTACGGATACCGGCCCTAATTATGGTGGTTCATGTTCCTGGCTGATTCCAGATGATGCTTGTTGTGGTTAAAAGGGTTAAAAGCGCTCCTGATAAAAGGTGGTGGGAAAATCCGGATCGAGACCGGAAGAGTTGGAGCGAAAGCCGCGCGCCATTTTGGCCACGCGAGCACCCTGCAGGGATGAGGCTTTCGTCGTGTCGGCTGGGCATTATTCCCTGGTGGATTGCCGGGAACGGCCGTACCAGAGAGGGGCACGTGCGAATTCTACGGATGCTCGCGGGTTGAACCGCAACGTGTACATTGGAGCGAATCTTTGTGAGGTTCCTCTCCACCGCTGTGTTGCTGGGGGCTGAGCATGTGACCGCAGGGTCGTCTCGCTCATCGACGCCCCCAATTCGAATCTTTGTGAGGTTCCTCTCCACCGCTGTGCTGCTGGGGGCTGAGCACGTGACCGCGGGGTCGTCGCGCTCGCCGACGCCTCAATTCGAATCTGTGTGAGGTTCCTCTCCACCGCTGTGCTGCTGGGGGCTGAGCACGCGACCTTGGGGGCGTCTCGCTCGTCGACGCCTCAATTGACCATCAGGCCTCGACTCCCCGATCGCGGGAGCACACAGAGACAGTGGGACTTCGCCTTGGAGTGGAGCAGAGACATTGGGGGAGGTACCGTGAGTGTGGGGTTGAGGGGCTTGATAAGGATATTGTTGTAGGATTTGAAAGTGTGTGATTGCCCCCATTGCTGTATGGCTTGCCCCATTGCGGTATGGCTCTTTGTGTGGGATTTATAATATATATTGTGGTTTGTTCGTAACCCTTGATGTGGACTCGTTATTTATTGGCTTGTTTTCAACCAAGGACAACACATCTTTCTGCCGGGGCTCCCCTCGAGGTTGACCCCGCAACAGTGGATATGGGGCTATGGCTTCTGGGAGTGGAGGCGGTGTTGTTGTTGTACTCTGTGTTCTCACTGACTGCGGGTGGGGTTAAGTACGCATCCGGGTGTAGCTGCTGCATGTGGAGGCATATGTGCCCCTGCTGGCCCACCTTAGGTGACCGTATCGAGGTTGAAGGGCCAAAACAGGATGATGCTGAGGACCTCGACTGAGGACCCAGTCAGTGAGGAACACTTGTGACCAGGTGTGTTTTAAAATTATATATACTAGCGTGACTCGGCGCGCCTCACCACACGTCGTTTCAGAGGGGTATGCATCTTTGACCATTTCGGTGTCTTTTGAGGATACATGGTGTTTTGGGTCTTCAGGGCCATTTGGGTCTTCAGGGTCTTTTGGGTCTTCAGGGTCTTTTGGACCCTCTGGGCCTTCAAGGGTATTTTGGGTCTTTGAGGTGTTTTGGGTCTTTTGGGTATTTGGTGTCTTCAGAGGCTTTTTGGTCTTAAGGGTCTTCTGTGTCTTTTGGGTCTTCAGGGTCTTTGGGTATTTTTGGGTCTTTGGGGTGCTTTGGGTATTCGGGGTGTTTTGGGTATTCGGGGTGTTTTGGGTATTCAGGGTGTTTTGGGTATTCAGGGTGTTTTGGGTATTCAGGGTGTTTTGGGTATTTGGGGTGTTTTGGGTATTTGGGGTGTTTTGGGTCTTTGGGGTGTTTTGGGTCTTTGGGGTGTTTTGGGTCTTTAGGGTCTTTTGGGTTTTTGGGTATGCAGGCTCTTTTTGAGCCTCGGGGCCTTGAAGGGTATTTTGGGTCTTTTGGGTCTTTTGGGTCTTTGGGGGTCTTCAGGGTATTTTGGGTCTTCAGGGGTCTTGGTGGTCTGAAGGTTCTTGGGGGAATTAAAGGGTCGTCAAAGGTCTGAGGGGTCTCAGCAGTCTCAACACAATTAAGAGGGTTAATTAAGAGGGTGTTAATTTTCATTTGAAGAAGAAGAAGAAGAAGACGTTTTCGTCGCATATAAACATAGCGACATACATAACCACATACGTTTGCTCTATTATAATAAGATACAATGCATTTACTACTACAATTCAGCTTTTCCTCACGGCTGTAAAAGATTGACTACTATAATTCAGCTCAGCTTTTAATTGCGAAATGGGCCCAACCCTGCCGAAACACCCTCAACCGGCCTCGCCACCTAGCCTATAACCCCCCCCCTCCGCCCCCCCCCCCCCCCCCCCGGGGCCCGTCCCGACATTTTTTCGTTTTAGAGGTTTCCTCCTATCTTTCACCGTTCAGGAGATTAGCATGTGCAGCCAAACAAACAAACAAACAAATGAAAAATCTGTCAGAGACCGAGGACTTGCCAGAATGTCCCTTTTTATCGGCCATTTTGGACAAATATGGCATCCGAACCACGTGACCGATGACGTCATCATTATTTGTTTTCTAAACTAATTTATTCCTTGATGATGCTCAAAGCGCGGCCGCTTGGTGCAGCTCGCCCCGGACGGCTCGTTGGGCGTTCCCCTTAGTGATGAGCATGGCATCATGCTCAACACTAAGGGACGTCGGCCTCAGTCGTGCATGTACGGGAATCCGCACAGCGTGTCCCGAAGTCAGTGAGGCGAAGCGCACATGCAGGGCGTCCAGGCAGGAGAGATCGCCGAAGTATAGGGCCACGAGAGAGATCGTCCTGCGAGAGCATTTCCCAGAAGAGCGAGGGCCAACAAGAGAGAGAGCCAGGGAGAACAGGGCAGCAGAGAGCGGTTCTCGTTCAGAGTCCTGGGCTAGAGAGCTCGAGCTTCGACCACAGAGAGAGTTCGGGGGTCCGGGGCCGGGTTTTATAGCCCCCCCCCCTCCCCGGAGTCCCACCAGAATGTTCCAAGGACCTCCCCTGGCCGCCAATGCTGGCCACCCCTTTAGCTCCCACTGGCTGCCGTTGTTGGCGACTCCCCTTTAGCTCCCATTGACTGCCGTTGTTGGCCACTCCCCTTGAGCTCCCATTGGCTGTTTGCCACTTACCAGCCACTCCCTCCGGCTCCACCCTCGGGCCTCCTCGACTTGTTCTAGGCCCAGCACATGGCATTCCAGGCCCAATGAGGCCTACCCTTACTTACCTGCATCAACGCATACTAACACTGGGAAGGTGACTATACTTCACATTTAATAAGAAATAACTGAAATAAAGCGAGGCTACATGTTGTGGTGCAACTAACTAAAGGGGGGTTGTCTTTATTCTCAAAGCCACAACAATATATACTAGCAGAAGTACCCGGCATTGCCGGGTGGGGGAGGGGAGGAGGGGGGAGGGGGGGAAGGGAGGGGGGGGTAGCGAGGGGGGGAAGGGGAGGGGAGTGGGGTGAGAGGGGGAGGGGGAAAGGGGTAGGAGAGGGGGGGGAAAGGGGAGGGGGGAGCGGGAGAGGAGGAGGGAGGCAGGAGAGGAAGGGGGTTCATATATATATGCTGGTGGGTGAATGTGGCATTCATCACGTTTCTGAGTTAAGTGTGATGCCGATCAGAAAGAAGAAGAAGCCATACTACCAAATTCGTACACTTCCGGAATTGTTTGATTTATTTGTATTAAAATGTCTGGCGATTGTTTTGTATTTATTTATGCGAATGTGTACTTGTATATAACTGTCATTAATTTAAAAAGGCTTAGGCACTATCGAGATTTTTAAACACTCCCAGGTTCACTCATGAACCTGTGAAAGCTTGACGAAGATCCGTTCAGCCAACTCTGAGAAAAATGGCGACACACGAGACAGACAGACCAACATCTCTCTTATGTAGTTTATATATATATATATATATATGTATATATATATGTATATATATATATATATATGTGTATATATATATATATGTATATATATATATGTATATATATATGTGTATATATATATGTATATATATATGTGTATATATATATGTATATATATATATATATGTGTATATTGTTGCGAATATGGAATTTGGCCTCCATATCTGCTTGTAAATATTCCCCTATTTCCCCAATACTCCCCAACTATCCCCAATCCCCCATTCCCTAGTCCCATTGTCTGTAAACAACAATCAGTAGAGCCGATCTTCCCCTTTTTCCCCCATTAAATGTCATGCCCAGGTCCACCGCATCTCACGTAGACGACTTTCGGACATCTTGCTAGTTATTCTTAGTCTATGTCAGTTAAGGACTCCTTTCCATTAATTCTGACTCTTCGTTGCACCAGAATGTGATTATATGGCACCAGTAGTGAGTTTAGGACCTTCCCTTACCTACTCCCATCTTCTTCCCCAAACAACAACAACAACAACAACTACAACAACAACAACAACTACAGCAACAACTACAACAACGGCGCGCGGGGGGAGTGTGCGTCCTCACACCAGCTCGGTTCGCCGCCATGACCATGCACGCCACGGGGTTACCACGAAGGGGCTCCCTGTCAGCCCCTCGTCAAGGGGCGGAGCCGGTAACCCCCCCGCACGCACCCAATGAGAAGCAACGAGCCGATTCCATATGGGGCGGAGCTAACGAGCCGAGGGCGTGTCACTCCCCGCCGGATATACGAAGCGACTCACCGGACGTGACGTCAGATGCGCCCCCAGCTTGAAGAAGAGCAAGTCACTACCTCCGAGCGCTGCGACCTCCCTGCATGCTGCATCTCTGGACCGGACCGAGCCGATTCTGTCCCTGAGCCCAGGTGCACCTGGAGCCATCGATCCTGCCTTTCCTAGCCATCAATCCCCGTGTGAGTCAGCCTTTTGTCCCGTTTATCTGTCGTCTGTTGGGGTTAATATAAGATTGTGTCTAAGTGCCTATCTTCCTTTGCTGTCCCTCTTGTAGTTGTAATCTAACCTTCCGAACGAATATAACCTCCTCCGGAGGTCTTGAGAACCGTATCCCTGGTGTCGCGTCATTTTAATCCCAGCCGTGTGTCTTTTCCTTCATTGACCTAGCGTAGCGCGATTAGTCAACGTTCGGGTATAATCGGGTAACTTGTGCAGACGTGGTCATACCAAACCGCTCGGTAAATAACATCTAAGCCGCGTCTGTAACAATTGGTGTCGAGGAGTGGAATTCGAACCCGGGACTAAATTTATTAGGCCCAAATTTGTAATAGAATCGATTCGGAGCGCGTTTCCCGCGCGAAATTATAACGGCGAAATTTGAATTTGTTTTACGAAAATAAAAACCCGAATTTTGAAAGTCGCGCTATGGCAGACCAAGACAGCTGGGGTCCGGTAGGGGAGAGTGAGGCAGGGTCGGTCCAGGACCAAATTGAGGGACGCGAGGAGAGCGAAGCAGCGAGGGTAGCAGACGCACAAAATGGCGCCTCGCTGGTCACCGCGCCCGCGACCGTGGCAGCGCCCCTGGTGGATTCGAACCTTTTCTTCCTGCAAATGAGGGCCCTTATGGAACAAATGGTGGGAATGAGGGCTGATCGTGAGCGGTTGGGAAACCGGATGGATGCTCAGAGTGAGCAATTAGGAGTAATGGGAAACCAAATGGGGGTAATGAGGGACGAAGCGAGGGGTACCGGTGAGGGGTTAGACAATAATTTTAAGGAGTTGGACAAGAAATTTGGGAAGTTAGACAATAATTTTGAGGGGTTAGACAACGGGATAAAAGAGGTGAGAAATGGGTTAATGGGGGTAGAAAACAGAATGGCCGCTCAAGAGAATCAAATGGAAGGGATGCAAAAAGGGTTAGAGGGGTTAGAAAACACCATGGAAGGCAAATTGAGGGACATGAGGGACCAAGCGGAAAGGGAAGTTAACCAAATGGGGCAGCAGATAGAGGGGGTCAGAATGGGGGTAGAAACCAAACTGGATGCTCACAGGGAGGAAATGGAGCAGATGAAGGTGGCATCTGGGCAGGAGATGCAAGTGATGGGAGAAGAGATCAGAAGAGGAGTGAGTGAGGAGGTCGGAGGAGTGCGCGAGGAGGTGAGGCACTGTAAGGAGCACATGGAGAAGGAGGTGAGAAAGGGGACTGTAAAGTTACAAGGGGGCATAGAGGTCCTGACGCAGGAGGTGGAACAGCTGACGGAGGGACAAAAAGAAGTAACGGAGCAGGTTCAAAGGAACACTGCGGTATTAGGAGGGTTGAAAGCGACACAGAAAGAACTAAAAGACGACTTGATAGCGACGAAGAGGGAATGTCAGATGGTACGTGAGGGACTGACAACGAGGTTGGACGAGGTGATAGAGGTGATGGAGACGAAGGACCGGCAGGTGAGGACGCACATGGAAACGGTCAAGGTAGCCTTGGAGGACGAGCTGGAGGAGACGTACCGGGGAATAAAAGAGGTGAAGCAGAAACTAGAAGAAGTGGAAGAAGGGATGAGCGAAATTAAGAAGCGACGGAGAGGGGATAAGAAAGAGATAAAAGAGGAGATAAAAGAATTGGTCCAAAGTCTGTGTTCGGATCGTGATGATGTGCTCATTAACCGGATGAGGGATTCGCAGGTGATGGAGGAGAAGCGAAGAGGAAGAGGACCCGGTGTAAGTGGTGACCAATATGGTCGTGCGTATGATGCGCCAGGGGATTTAAGAAGCTTGGGGGTCGAGATGGACCCGGGTGTTCGTGAGAGGCCGTTGGGGAAGTGTGCGACAGGTCTGGTGTGCGAAAGAGGTGTGCGAGAAAGTTCGACTCTGGGGTGTGTGAGGAAAAAGTGCGTGCCAAGGAGTGAGTGTGCTGGCAAGAGTGAGTCGGTCGTAGCGCGTGTGCGAGGGGGCACATGGAAGCGCGGTGTGGTGAGTGTTACAGAGGGTGTAACGGGAGAGTGTGCGCGAGAAAGGTGTGTGACGGACAGGTGCATGAGGAAAGAGTGTGCTGTCAAGAGTAAGGGTGAGTGCGTGGTCAAGAGTGGTGGTGAGAGTAGTGAGAGTGACAAGGAGAGTGAGCTGGTTGTGACAGGTGAGCGAGGATGTACACCTGGGATGGAAGGATGCACACCTGGAATGGTAGAGCGTGAGTGGGAATGCACGCTGGAGTTGGTGGTGAGGCACGTGGTTGGGTGTGCGAATGAGAGCACACCTGTGATTGTCACAGAGGAGGTGACCGAGGAGGGGGCGCGAAGAGGTGTGTTGGTGAGGTGTGCTACCAACGATTGTGTGCCAAAGTGTTCGGTAGTCAGGTGTGTGACCAAGGCTGTGAGTGGAATGGGTGTACCTGGGTGTGTAAGGAAAGGTACGAGGAGCATGGGCACGGCTGGATGTGTGAGCAAGGAACGGGCTGCGGGGTGTAAGCGTCCAGGTGAAGCATCGACGTTAGACGGGGTAGAGTTTAGAACGACTTATTGCCGAATCGGGCCCTCGGTGCGTGCTGGGCCTCGCTTTGAACGGCCGCGTCCGTGCTCCACGAGGCGGAGCGGGCAGCCCGATAGAAAGGGTCGTCATGGCGACCACTTTTTGTTGAGGCAGTCCGGCAGGTCGAGATCGGGACATTGGATGGCTCCACGCCGAGATGGTGCGTGGGATCTCGGCCCGGGTAAGCCCCCGTCCCTGCACCGAGTGCCGGACGCATCCAGCCGCTGGCACAGAACAACCCGCATTCATGGCTTGGCTTTACGAAGCCGGGCTTTGGACAGGAATTGGCGCACCGAGAGGCATTAGTAAGTAGACGGGTTATGAGGATAGTGTTTTGGCCCCAAAATTAGAGAAAAACAAAATTTGATGATTGGCAGTAGTGATTGGCAGATGATGGGCAGTGATTGGCAAATTTTTGATTTGTGGAAATTTGATGTGCAAGATTGGTAGTGAGCGATGGGCCCGGTGGGTAAGGCTGGCATCCCTGCCACCCTTCCCATGGAGGGGGCAAAGGAGCAATAGCTTATGGGGTGTATGGCAGTGAAAACTAGCCCGGGTGGGTTAGGATATTGATAGGGATCTAGCGAAGATGACAGTAGGTAACGTTAAGTTTAGTTAGTGACTGATACCTGTAGTGGGGACGCAGGTAGATTAGTATGGATGATAATGACGTGGGAGCGCAATAGTTTAAAGGGACGACTGGGAAGCGCAAGTTTCAGAGGGGAGTAGTTAGATGAGATGATGCCGTGTGGTTGAGAGTTGAACAGGTGTGATTGCACAGGTGTGCAACTGGACAGGTGTGTGGAGCAGTGTGTGAATAGTGAGTGTGTGGATCAGCGCGAATGCGCTTGGGGAGAGAAGGGTGCAGGTGGCACCAGGTGTGAGAGCACAGGTGTGCAAGTACAGGTGTGTGGAGAGAGTTGGAGTAAGTGGTACGGAGTGGTGTGCATGGTGCGAAGGTGTGGATGGGGGAAGAGTGGACCCCTTTCACGAGTACCCGGGGCGGGTAGTGTAAGTGTTAGGTAGAGGGTACAGGTAAATTGTGGTTGGATATTGGCATCTGTGGTGCGGTTGCAGAATGGTGTTGTGAATGGGTGCATTAGTGTTGTGGAAATGGCTGGGCGTGTAGCCTGTTAGTGTGTGTAGTTGGTTGGGCACTCCACCACTGTGAGGATGTCGGCCAGGTGAGGCCGCAGGTGGGCTCTGGGAGCCGGTAGAGTTGTGGATGGGGCCCGAGGATCCGGAGGATGGACCCGGGTAGCCCAGTGCCAGAGAGGGCACCGAGTGGGGAGAGCGCCAGAGGGCCTTCCCCAGGTAGTTAGGTTAGGGTAAGGAGCAGGTAAGCTTGGAGGCAACTGCAGTGGTGGAGGTGTGCAGGTGGGTAGACCCACTGGGAGAGGTACACGTCGCAGCCCAGCAATTGTGCGAGGGCACCGGGAGATGAATCGGGGGAGTGAGACCCCAAATTGAAGAGCACCACAGTCTGGCCAATGGGAATTGGTTTTTAGAACCCATAGTGTAAGAGGGCCAATGGTTTGGCCGGAGAAAGACCCCGGGTAGTGTAAAGTTGTTAAAGTCATTTAGGAAATAGTTAGGATTGATGAACCTGTCGCACCATACGCAGCCACTTACCTGTGGTGATGATGATGACTCCACACCTGTGTTTTCTTTGTTCTTTGTTGCAGGAAATGAGATTGCTGTGGATTTGTGAGACGCATCACGACGTGGATGAGACATTGGGGTGATTCCATCTCTCCCTCCCTAGGAGGGACTGATGATGAATTGGTAATGGCAAATTTTGATGTTCAGTTGGAGATGGCAAATTTTGATGAAAGTTGAAAATGGCAAATTTGATTGGTTAGGAGGGAGAGAAGACGAATTTGGTTTATGGGAGGAACGGGGAAGACAGTAGGGATGTTTGTTGATTTGTAAAATAGATGTTTATGGGTAGTGTTGTGTTTTGTGGATACAGTAAGGGGTAAGGGAGGGGCCATCTAGGTTACCTGGTGGGGGGGGGGGGGCGTACGGTAGGAACGTACCTGTCTCACCTGGTTCCCATGTGCCCCCAGTGTGCATCATCTTGTATTGCGTGCACTTTTGCGCCTTTACCACCTTACTCACTTGTCTGCTTCTTTTGTCTCCCACCTCCGAGGATCTGGCTTTGGGGTAGAGAGAGAGGAGAGAGAGGTGCTGGCTTCGCAGTTGTGGGCCTGCACTTTCGCTGTTTGCTGCTTGGATCGATACACCATATGGACCGCAATGTTTGTGGCCACCCACAATGGACCGCAGCTCTTTTGCGGCCAAGCACCACCTGTGGAAGGACCTATGGGTCAACGTGGCACCTATGCCAAACAGGTGAACCACTAACAGTTGGCCCCCTGACGGCCACAATAAAGAAATGGACGCGGTTGGCGCCTTTCTTTATTTTTAAAAAGAAGTAAGAAGGCCAAGTGCACCACACGAAGGCAAGACCAGCGGCAGAACATCGGCCGGCTGCGACACCACACAATGATTCATAAACACTTTATTGGTGCACCGGATGGTGCTCACTGTGTGATGGGGTGGTGCTTGATGCTTGGAAGGGGTGCTCTGCACATTATTAAAGGCCGTAGGCCACAGAGCACTCGTGGGTTGGTGTATCGATGCTAGCATGCATGCGCTCTCTATGCATAACATCTGCATGTGTTCCTCCAAAAACAGGTCCTGGATCGTAGTGTAAATATCAGCGTAGTCTTGTGTAAATAATGCTCCCTACCGGCTGTATGTTTAGTTTGAGGATTCTTTCCGGATTCGGTTATCCTGTGGGTGTGTTTCTGTGAGGAGAAGGGTGCAACGTCGCAGGGGGACATATTTACTCATTTGTGAATATCTGTAAAACTGTCGCACTCAGGGTAGAGTTAATAGTAGAGGGAACTACATTGCGTGCCACACTAAAGTAGGTAAAAATTTATCGGGTCGGGACGCCCCGAGGGTAGAGAAGGGTGCAATGTTGCGAATATGGAATTTGGCCTCCATATCCGCTTGTAAATATTCCCCTATTTCCCCAATACTCCCCAACTATCCCCAATCCCCCATTCCCTAGTCCCATTGTCTGTAAACAACAATCAGTAGAGCCGACCTTCCCCTTTTTCCCCCATTAAATGTCGTGCCCAGGTCCACCGCATCTCACGTAGACAACTTTCGGACATCTTGCTAGTTATTCTTAGTCTATGTCAGTTAAGGACTCCTTTCCATTAATTCTGACTCTTCGTTGCACCAGAATGTGATTATATGGCACCAGTAGTGTGTTTAGGACCTTCCCTTACCTACTCCCATCTTCTTCCCCAAACAACAACAACAACAACAACTACAACAACAACAACTACAGCAACAACAACGACAACAACGGCGCGCGGGGGGAGTGTGCGTCCTCACACCGGCTCAGTTCGCCGCCATGACCATGCGCTCCACGGGGTTACAACGAAGGGGCTCCCTGTCAGCCCCTCGTCAAGGGGCGGAGCCGGTAACCCCCCCGCACGCACCCAATGAGAAGCAACGAGCCGATTCCATCTGGGGCGGAGCTAACGAGCCGAGGGCGTGTCACTCCCCGCCGGATATACGAAGCGACTCACCGGACGTGACGTCAGATGCGCCCCCAGCTTGAAGAAGAGCAAGTCACTACCTCCGAGCGCTGCGACCTCCCTGCATGCTGCATCTCTGGACCGGACCGAGCCGATTCTGTCCCTGAGCCCAGGTGCACCTGGAGCCATCGATCCTGCCTTTCCTAGCCATCAATCCCCGTGTGAGTCTGCCTTTTGTCCCGTTTATCTGTCGTCTGTTGGGGTTAATATAAGATTGTGTCTAAGTGCCTATCTTCCTTTGCTGTCCCTCTTGTAGTTGTAATCTAACCTTCCGAACGAATATAACCTCCTCCGGAGGTCTTGAGAACCGTATCCCTGGTGTCGCGTCATTTTAATCCCAGCCGTGTGTCTTTTCCTTCATTGACCTAGCGTAGCGCGATTAGTCAACGTTCGGGTATAATCGGGTAACTTGTGCAGACGTGGTCATACCAAACCGCTCGGTAAATAACATCTAAGCCGCGTCTGTAACAATATATATATGTGTGTATATATATATGTATATATATGTATATATATATATATATATATGTATATGTATATATGTAGGGAGCTATTATGCCCCTCCCCCTTTGTTATTATGCCGCTTTACCATTTACCAAGTATAACCAATTATATGTTCTGTTTTGCCTTAAAGCTTGGACTCTTTATAATACTTAAATCCTTTCTTGTGCTTTGAGGATGTGTAATATCCTAATAAGGAGTTCTTTCCTGTGTGCTCTTAGCCTGCGTGGGCACAATCTTTCAGTTCTCCTCTCCTGGCCTTGGCTACAGTTGTTATCTCTTCATAACTTTTCTAATATCCTGAATGTTAACACTTTTATGAGTATTCCCTCCCTTTGTTCTTTCTCAACCAAAGTTTCTATACAGAAAGTTGTAAACATGTTGCCACATATGGCTGACCATCTCCTTATCTGAGTTAACCTATGAGTGGCCTTGATGAGCTTCCTCTAACTAACTGAACAACAGGATGGGACTATGGTGGGGGGACCAATGAGCCCATTCTGGGACCAATGAGCCCATTCTGTCTCTGTATCTTGTGAGCTAACCCCACCCCTGATATTCCTTATATAAAGCAAGGTTTAATTGATTTAATTCAGAGCATCTTGCTGTACTGTTGGTCATTTCTTGTGAGTTTCAGTGCAACTTTTGCTGTCCTCAAGCTTGTGTAATCGAGTTCTAATAAATATATCCGTTGCTCCTTTTCTCTGAGTCTTCTGAGTCCCAAGTTCTAAGTCTCAATCCAACAATTGGTGGCAGCGGTGGGATCAGTCTGTGCAGTCCGGGACGCGGTCCCAGGCAAGTGAGTGGTGAGACCAGCTAGCAATTGATCCGGGTCAGGTGAGCTGTGGGTTTTCTTTTGTTTTTTCCTTTATAGCATGGGGGTCAGTCTAAATTGTAACCCACTCTCTTGCTCGGATGCCGTTTGTTCCGTTCCCTGCTCATACCTGTTCCACGAACCTAAATTTAAATACGGACCGCTTGGGTCCTGGAGCAACTGATTGTTTATGGACTCGTCAGGGTAACGTTACATAAGGGGAAGTGCCCCACGTTGGGCGCCTGAGGTTAAGGGGTAATAGATCTCTGGGTTGTGAGGGTAAGGATAAGGGCGGCGTCCCGATCCGAGGCCTACCCGGGAGACGTCGGAATTATAAGTAAGATTAGAAGTATTATAAGGGCGTAGGACACCAGGAGAGTACAGTAAGGGTAGGTTAGAAGGCCGTAGAACGCGAGGCGGGCGAACCTCACGGGTACAAGGCTACGAGCCTTTCAGAGTTAGGTAGAACGCGAGGCGGGCGAACCTCACGGGTACACAAGGCTGCGAGCCTTTCAGAGTTAGGTAGAACGCGAGGCGGACGATCCTCACGAGTGCAAGGCTACGTCGGTAAACTAAAATTTTCCTAGGATGGGTAACAGTATGGGTAATAAGACTGTAAAGGCAGGCTAACGAGTGACTGATGCCGCTCATTGACAGTCAAGTCCCCGTGGGAGGGTCAGGCAGATACCAAACCCCTACCCTCCCAGCCCTGAGCTCTGTCCCGGGGTTCCAGGCAACACCACCCTCCCTGCCCCACCCTTTTCACCCCAACTCACCCTTTCCACCCCGGTCTAAGAATCCCCTTTCTTTTGAATGATTGAGACATAAGGCGTTGTACACGACCCACTCAGGTCGTTGTGCTGTGAATTTTTGCGATTGTTCACACTGCTGAATGTGCACAGTGGTTTGAAATGCGAGCTGGTTTGTCAGTCACGTGGTATGGAGAATGTATAGGAAAACGCATGATTTAAAATGCGTTGCCTAGGTTGGCAGGGGAGTGGCTGTTGGAGGTGCATGGTTGGAGTCGATCCGGTGTTCGCGCGACGTCTGAGAGACTCATTGGTATATGAATGAATGAATAAATGTATATATGGATGTCTGTCATTGAAGTATGTATTTGTGTCCATTGTGTGTGTGTGTCATTATGCAATGTCGATTGGTATTGGCTACTTGTGCCGTATGTATGGATGTGTGAGGTGTATTCGGCATGAATGACGTGGGAAAATAGTAAAGAAAATCTTGCTGAAATTGAACTATTGTGAGTTTTAAAAGGTTACATAGAAAGCTTAGAAATAGTTAAGGGGGCGTAGAAACACTTACTCGGATATTTTCTCCAACCTGACGGTGTTGGAGAGTAGGTTGGAGGTTTTTGTATTTCTCCTGTGGCCTGTGATCCGACTGACAAGGTCCCAATGTATGATGTCATGTAGGAAAGACGTGTCTGCCTGTTTGTCTGATCGTAAGTCTGTGGTGCGATTCCACGGAAGGCCAAGGTTTAATCCAGTAAATGGGAGTTTTATGTTGTGGCAAGTGTGCGAGGGGGCACATCGGAGCACGCGAGTGGGGGTATTTGCGGGAGTGCACACCCGTGGTGAGTGTTACAGGGAAAGACATATGGGAACTTTTTATTTTCAATAAACAGACTAGGTTATTTTCTTGTTTATTTGTTTATTTACGAAAAATAAATAAATAACAGGGGGAGGTAGGTTAATGGTGGTTTGTTGGCGGTAAAATTGGTTGAAAGTCGAGTTGAAACAATTTATATTGGGATATTGGGATTCATAATAGCTATTGGGCAGGTGGGATTGAATTTAACATTGGCTATTGGATAAATATTGAAATCCATGCCAGGAATGTCGATTTTAACGTCCATCCGAAGGATGTAGCACATTGTGAAGCTGCACATTGACAGGACATGGGAGCCAATGAGCTGTGTAATGAGAAGGATTAAAATTATGTCATGGTGTGAAATGCTGTAGAGGTGTGAAATACACACCTTTGGCCTGGAGGGGAGTTCTTTTGGTAACTTACTTCCATGATTTACGTTCCATTGGAAGGGGAATAGGAAAATATGGGAATAATATGGAACAAATCGACAAGACAAATTGGGGTACAAACTCACCATGGAAGGAGAATGGAGGTTATAGTTTCATTGTTGTGTCTGTCTGGCTGTCTAGCAGGCCATGGAGTTATATTTCTGAAACATGGATTTCGACAGTAAAGACAGGTGTGTACCCTGAGAAAATTGTGGGTTGTGGAGTGGGCACTTTTGATGGGCAATGGGGGACAGATGTTGTGTGCAACAAAGGTAAATAGATTGGATTTTGGCAAGGTTGAGTGAGATATGTGATGGATGGGGTGTGAAGGCGAGTTATGGCAGCTCCAGGGAGCAGTCCTGGTGTTGGGTCTCATATAATCATGGTTAAAGTACATGTGCAGACAAAGGTGTGCTTCGGTTTGTATTACTGGCAGAGAAAAGACAACAAAGTGGCAAAGGTTACAGTTCCACAGAAGGAGAGCGAACAAGGAAAGTGGCTGGGCTGTTGATAAAACCGCTGGGTTTTACGTTGATTTAAGTTGTTGTGGATTTATGTTCAATTTTAATTTTAATTCCTATAGTCTAGTGCATATGGGACGGGGAAAATGGGAGATGACGTCAGTGTGCTCCGAGTATTGTAGTGATGGGGGAGCGCAATAATATAAGGGGCGACTGCAAAGCGCATGTTTCAGAAGGGAGTAGTTAGACCAAATGACGCTGTGTGTGTGTGTAGAAGAGTATTGTCTATTGAGCAGAGTATTGTGAGTGTGGGTGAGTGCATTGTATTGAATGAAGAAGCCTGGAGTCAGTGTGTGGGCACAGGTGTGCAAACCCAGGTGTATGGAGAATGGTTGTGTGAAATAACTTGTATGGAATGGATGGCTCGCTCGCTGACAGCTACAATCCATGTGGATTGTGACCGACGCTAACATTTCTATGAATGTATAAATGGAAAATAGTTATTTAAATAGATATTGTGTCATGACACAAAAGGTTGAACGTGCGATTCCAGGAATGAGCAAGTATTTTTGATATAAGCTGATGTTTCAAGTGACGATTTGAAATGTTGGAAGCTTAGATCAATCTTAAAGATACAAGCCTTTCATCTGTGAGCCGCAGGTCGACCATTTGTTTAATTTTAGATACTATACCTAATATTTACATGTAAATGCATGACTGGTCTGGATTTGGACTGCTCTGTGAGTTTTTGGGAAAACGGTATGTGTAGCTGGATTAAGTTTGAGTGGTTGTTTCATATACTCCGGGTACATGTGACTTAAAGGATGAATTGGACTTGCTGTGAACAGTGTAGATGCAAGAAGAGATAGACCGGGACACAATGAGCTGCTAGGTGAGCCATTGAGGTGGATTAAATGTTTTGTTGTTGTTTTTGGAAGTTCGGTTGTTGCATTGCCAAAGGTTTCTGTGTAGTGTGGTATCTGTTGAAAGTGGATCACCTGTTGTCTTGTGTGGCGTGAGCAGGGATGTATGTAACTGCCTGGGTTCAGGAAAATAACTTCAGTTGCAATTTGGTTTAAATTAAAGGTTAACGTTAGCTGGAAATTGGACAAAGTCAAAAGTTTGACCAAAACCAAAAGTTGTGGTTGGACCAAAAGTCCAAAGTGGAAATTGTCAAAAGTGCTTTAAAAAGCTACGTCCAATTTCATTTTGCCATTTGTAGAAGAAAATTCACTGCATTTAACATGCGTTTCCTTTAAACAGGCTTGGTCGGGCCAGCAGAAAAAAGAATACATTTCAGCCAAAGTCTTATCTGGTTCACTCCCACACCAGGCCCGACTCGTGCTGCGACCTTGGTTGAACTGTCGGTTTAATTTGCACAGGGAATGAAATAAGGGGATTATAATGGGAGAAAGTGAACATTTGTGGATCTGGGGACAAGCTGGTTTGAATGTGTACCTGGGGTTTTCTGTGTGTCTATGTGTCTGTCTGTCTGTCACACTGGACTCTTGGATGGGTTTTCATGAGACGAATTTCAGACAAAACCCTCTTTGTTATTTCAGAATTGATCTGCACCCCACCTCACTGTGAAATGGACAGGTTGTGTGTGTGTCTCAGAGGTTTATGGACAACGTGGAGTGGCTGGTGCGAAGGGAGTGGTTGGGAAAGATGGACCCCCTTCACGAATACCCGTGGATAGTAGTTTAAAATAGGTAGAGGGTACAGGTAAATTATGGTGGATATGGGCTGTGGTGCGCGTGGTAGAATTGGAAGGGCTACTCCAAAGCATTTTGCTTCCCCGCGCTATTGCGGTGATCAAATGTCGCGGCCATCAAAGGGCGGACACTGACGTTGCTCGGGGCAATGCAAGGGCGGACGAGGCGGCAGGAAAAGCCGCCAACCAAAGGATGGACAGGTATGATAGTAAAGTAGATATTGACCGCCTTGGCAATAGTCCTTGGAATCGTGGTTTGTTGTGTACTAATCGAGGCTTTAGTCCTTGCGTGTGTGAGAAAGTTTACCACAGGATGGACACTGAAGACGACACCAGAAAAGGCCATGGTGATGACCGACAAGCTGACCGTGGGTCCAGATGACACTCCGGCCGTCGACGTGACTGCAGATCGCGGATCCTGGAACGACGACCCGAACGAGTCACTGGGCCGCGACAATGAGATCTCCGCTTCCGAAGATTGTTCTTCCATTGTTGATATTACTGATAATGATTTTGATTACACATTTGCGGACCTCAGAGCATTTCAGGCTGCCAGGACGCCGATTACTCTGGACACCAACATGTCGCATGCAGACGTAAAAAAGTACCTAAGGGAGACTTCTCATTTTCTTCTCGATGTGTAAGGCTATGACTGTTGCTGGCCGCCTACGCCGCAAGCCTACGCCACCTGAGAATAATGTTACTGATGATGTTACTAATGATGATGTGGGCCACTTGCAAGGGTCCCCGACTGATGATTATGTCTCAATGCAGGCTTTGCCTCTTTATGTTTCACGAGCTCACCTTTATGTCTCACAAGCTCACAGTGAGTCAAACGTCACTGACCCAATCCTGGATTTGGACCCAACTGCACACCCAAGCCTGGATGGTGAGGAACTCAACATTGGAGATACTCTGAGTTCCGAATCTGATTGTTTTGGAGATTCGTCCATGGATAACAGCGATGGAAGCAGCATCGCCTCGGACGATCTCGACTTTGACCCAAAGGAAGTTGCTCTCCCTCCTTTGAAATCCGTTATGCTTTGTTTTATGGCCATAGGTTTGAGCCACCTGATACTGACGATGTTGTGTCTTCCCCAGATCACCAGCATGTAAGAGACCTCA
>NC_136264.1:56017797-56035297 GCF_964187855.1 Myxine glutinosa | reverse complement strand
CTTCGCGGGACGTGCCGGGGACCGTGGAGAGCTGGACGGAGGCCGTCTCTGGACGACGACATCGACGCGTGGGGAACACCTGCCCATCTGCAATCCCCTGTGTGAGTGTGAGTGAGACGGGCCCGTTGTCGCAGGGATAAGTTAAGACTGTTTAAGGATTGCTCTGTGTCTCTTCATCCTCGAATTGTATATACGTGTGGGAATAATGAAACCCTTGTTCTTTCTTTCTGATTTGATCGTTCCTGTGGTTTCCTCAATTGACTAAGAGTGGCACGAATAGGGTCGCTCCAATCGGGTTCCACTAGTTAAGACTGCGCGGGCCACGTGTACGCAATCCGCTCGGCGTACTAACATCATACGTGGTTCATGCGAGGCTTGTTTCCTCGCTCCCAGGGCAGTGCGGGTACTTAGATACGAGCGAGAAAGTAGTCCCGAAACCCTATTCCACGTGTGTCCGGGAGGGACGTAATAAGTCTCGGTTCCGCCAGGCCAGTAAAGACAAGGGGATTAAACCCCCTTGATAAGGGGAAGAAGGCTGACATAGAGAACCGCAACAATATGTATGTATAGTGTATATGTACATATATACACAAATACAAACACACAGACACATGCACATACACAGACATATGTACGTACACACACATACGTATATATATATATATTGTTGCGGTTTTGAGTTTGTACAGTGAGTTTAATAAAGGTTAAAATTTCCCCCTCATAGTTAGTCACACAAGCAACATGTGGCCTCGCGATATTATAGTTATGTCTTCGTATTTGTGAGCTTAGTCCTTTTCCATTGTTAGTTCTGCGTTGAGTAGGGTCAAGAGAATAGGCCCTACTTCTACTGACTTTCCAGCTACCCTAGCCTCATGCCCCTTTTGCTCTAACTTTGGTTCATTTTGGGCGAATTAACACGAGGCAGGCTAGGAGACTCGGGGCGGAGCGGCAGAAGCACTGGCGGTAAGCACGAGCCGCCAATCAGGGCTCAGAGGTGGTGGCGATGGCGTTGCGTCACAGGGCGTGGTGAGAAGGTTCGAGGGGGTTCGAAAAGGTTCGGGGGCGTAGCTATAAAACCCGCTGCGCAAAGCCCCCGAGAGGACTGAAGCGAAAGACTTGCACTCAATAGGACTAGCGCGGGAACACTGACGAGCGAAGGACTCGTGAGAGAAGGACTCGTTGAAGAGAACTCGCGCACACTAACCAGCTTGGAGGGATCGAGTAAGAGGAGTTGTGAGCATCCGAGAACTGTGTAAGATACGTGGGCGAATCCCGACGCGCATGAACCGAAAGACGCGCTTTTATAAGTGACGCTCGGTTGAGGTTGTGGCTGATAGCTATACAGTGCATTAAGTTGCGCGAGTGAGGAAAACGGCTGTGTAATCGCGAGCTGCGCTGAGAGTCCCTCCCTTTGCCGTTCCACCTCATTATCTGCTTTGTTCGGGAGACGCGCTACGAGGTTCCTGCCATCGCCTGCTGTCATCTTCGTGGGACGTGCTGGGACCGTGGAGAGCCGGACGGGGCCATTCCTGAACGACCACGTCGACGCGCTGGCTGAACATCTCCCCATCTGAAATTCCCTTTGTGAGTGTGATGGGCCCGAGTCCGGGGAATAAGATATGATTGATTAAGGCTGCTCTGTGTCTCTGCATCCCCGATCATTGTAAATACGTGTGGGAATAATTAAACCTGTGTTCTTCCTTTCTTCCATTCGATCGTTTCTGTGGTTTCTTCATTGGCTAAGCGTGGTACGAAAGGATCGCTCAAATCGGGTTCCACTAACTAAGACTGCACGGACCACGTGGTACTCAAACCGCTCGGTGTACTCAAACCACACGTGGCTCGTGCGAGGCTTGCTTCCTCGCTTCCGTGGCGGCGCGGTGAATTAGGTACGAGCGAGAATTAGTCCTGAGACCCTACTCTGCGTTTGCCCGGAAGGGACGTGTCAAGCCTCGGTTCCGCCAAGCCCAGAAATAACAAGGGCACTAATCCCCCCTTGGTAAGGGGAAGTAGGGCGGTGAAGAACCATAATTTGGTGTCAGGTGTGGGATTTGGAACCCGGGACAAAATTTTTGGAGAAAAGTTTGGACACCAAATTTACATATTGGCAGTAACATTTGGTGTCGAAGAGTGGGATTTGCACCCCAACCAAATTTTTTTTGGACGAATTGGCCCCAAAATTGCAAGCGAATGAAATTTAGTATTAAAAACAAATTTAATTCGTACCATGGCTAGAGCCAAGACGGTCGAATGCCGGTTGGGGTAGAAAATGAAAAATTAATGACCCAGGACCGAGAGGGACAGTTGGTAGTAGTGGAAGCTGAAAAGGGTGCGGCAGCTGGTAAAGACAATGGCGGTGCCTCGCACGTGGCGGCGAGAGCTGAGCCCGCGGCGCCAATGGATATGGACCTTTTAAATGCACAAATGATGACATTTTTGATCAAGTGGGATGAAGAGAACAAAATATATGCCCAGGGAAACAAATCCACCAGGGAAATTAACAAAATGGGTGCTCAAATGACTAATCAAATAGAGGAAATGAGGGGCGAAATAAAAAAGTCCAGGTGTGATATGGAAAAATTGGGGGAGGACATTGGGCGCAGGTTGAGCGAGGAGGTCGCATTGGGACATGACGAGGTAACGCAGTGTGAGGAATGCGTGGAGAGCGAGCTTGGGCAGAGCGCAGCAAAGTTGACCGAGGGTATAGAAATCGCGACACGGGGTATAGAAAAGCCGACGGCCGCCGAATTGGACAGGGAAAAGTCATGCGCGCCGGCGGTCGGCGAGCTAGATAAAGAAATAATTGGGGCCGAAGAGACGGCAGGGTCAGGAAATATATCGCGGGAGGAAGAGATGGAATTTACACAAAGTTCGTGTTTGCACCATGATGTTGGGCTTGTTAACAAAATGAAAGGTTTGCAGGTGCTGCTGCCGGAGAAGAGAATCCCCAAGGAGAGATATAATGGCGCGAATGTGTTTGGTGGGAAAAGGGATTTGGCGCGCTTGGAATTGAGATGAAACCCGGGCAGTTGTGGAAGGGCCCAGGGCAGCGCGGGTACTTACACCTCGTGCGGTGTACGAGGGCGACTGGTGCACATGTGAGAGAGAAGAGTGCACACCCGAGAGTGTGGAAAAAGTGTGCGATGGACGAAGAGTATGAGGGAGAATGCACACCGGACTGTGTGCGGGAAGAGTGTGTAACAGGAGAGGGTGTTACGGGAGAGTGTATGAAGGAGTGCACACCAGAGCATGTTATTGGGTGTGTACCAGGAGAGTGCACACCCGTGGATGTTACGGAGTACGTAATGAGAGAGTGTGTAACAGAAGAGTGTGCGGGAAAGGAGTGGTTGGAGGAAAAGTGTGTAATGAAGTGTGTGAGGGGCGTGAGTGCCCCTGGGTGTTGTGCACCTGAGTGTGTAAGAGAAGAGTGCACACAGGAGAGTGCTGTAACAGAATGCATGGAGTGTATGGGAGGGGGCCTCAGTGTGCGAGTGCGGAGTGAGTCGCGAGGTGTGGTGAGAACACGGCTCAAGCATCGACGCAGACCGGTGTAGCATTTAGCGCGACGGATAGCTGATGTGAGCCCTCGGTGAGTTGTGCATGGCTGGGACCGGCGGGGTCGATGCCGCGGCGGTTTCACAAGAACCGCCATGCACGATTCGTGCCGACCCCCGCCCTGTATGGTTGGTGCCCCGCCGTGGCGGTAAAGGTGAACGGCAAGGTTCAAGGGGAGGTCGGAGAGTTCGGAGCCGCGCCCCCTGGCGGGTGTGGTGCTCCGACCGTGGGTGGTTGGGCCATCGTGCGTGGGACCGCGAGGCCCCGCGCAGAGATGGGCCGCTGCACCTCGGCCCATCCATGCCTCCTCCCCTGGATCGAAAATGCCGGATGGACCCAACCTACAGTAGACCAACCACCCACACGGATCGCTTGGCCTCTCGAGGTCGAGCCGTAATGGCGATGTATTTCCGCACGAAGAGGCTCAAGTGTAGTGGACGAATGGAAATAGTGTTGGGGAATGGTACCCTGCATGGGGGAATGGTAGTTTTACCATTCCTCACATCCGGTCTCATGAGCATTAGATTAGGGGGATGGCAGTGACAAGCACATGGGGGGGCCAGCGATGGTTACCTCCATGGGGCACCAAAGCTAGCCGAGGGCGGGCTAGGATAATTGATAGGGAATTAGAAGGCAGACTGTAGAGGACATGAGATTTAAGTAGGGACATCTGAACTATAGTGGGGACGTAGAGAGTTTAGATGGATGATAATGATGAAGGGTGTGCTTAGTGTAAAGGGAAGACGGGGAAGCATGCGTTTTAGGGGAAAAGCAGCTAGCTCGATGATGCTGTGTGTGAGACATTGTGTCGAGATAAAAGGAATTGTGTTTGGAGTGTATGAAAAAAAAAAGTGTGAGCACAAAAGGTGTGCGAGGAAAGTAGTGTGGGAGATAATTGGTGTGTGAATAAATGGTGTGGAATGCATGGTGCGAAGGAGTGAATGGGGGAAGATGGACCCATTCACGAATACCTGGGGGGGCGGGTAGTATAAACCCAGGTAGAGGGCTTAGGCAAAATTTGTATGGATATTGACACCTGTGGTGCAGGAAGTGGCAAGTAGTGCTTTGGAGGGTGCATGAGTCAGTGAATGGCTGGGCGTGTGGCTTAATTGGTGTGTATGGTTATTGGGGCACTCCGTCACTGGTAGTTGTCGGCCAGGTGAGGCGGCAGGTAGGCTCTGGGAGCCAGTTAGGGTAGTCGTGAGTTGTTCATTGGGGCCCGAGAATCCAAGGGAAGGACCCGGGTAGCCCAATGCCAAGGAGGGCATCAGGGGGTAAAGAGCCAGGAGGGGCCTTCCCCAGTTTAGGTAGTCACAGGGGCAGGTAAGCTCGGGTGGCGACTTCAGTGGCGGAGGTGCACAGGTAGTTGGACCTGCTAGTAGAGCCACACGACCCAGCCCCGGAATTGTGCAAGGGCACAGTATGACAAATTGGGGAAAATATAGTTTAATGATCGTTTTAAGGCCATTTTCCCCGCTAGAGCGGGGCTTAGCCTTGCGGGCCCCATGAAAATCATGGTTCCCTGTTTTGAGGCAATGTTTTTATGGCCAGATGCCCTTCCTGACGCCAACCCTTGGTCACCTCTTACGATGCGCAGGGATACGGTGTACCTATTCTAAACCGGGGTACACACCGGGATCATTCATCCCAGCAAGCTGGTACTCAATTTGCCGACCTCGGAAGGATGACAGGCTGAGTCAACCCCCCTGGCGTTAATTCAGCGATTGACCGGGATTTGAACCCAGGATCCTAGGATCCCAGGATCCCAAGCCGGCACACTAACCGCTAAGCCAACACCAGGGGAGTGAGACCCAAATTCGTAGGGCACCGCAGAGTGTTCAATGGGGAATTCGGTTTTTAGAACCACATAGTTTAAAGATGGCTGATTGGCAGGGTACGACCCCGGGTAGTTTCAGAGTTAATGTCAGTTAGTGTAGTTAGGAAATGAGGAATTCCCTTCGCGCCATCCACATCCATTCACCAAGGAGAACGAAGCTCCACACCAGGACTCTGTGAAACTATTTGAGTGAGTAAGACACATCATGACGTAATGGGACATTGTGTTTGTTCCATTCCTTCCTGGGAGGGATTGGGAGACAAATTTGGAGATAGAGGGGGATATGGGAGACAAGACGTAGAGACGAATTTGAATTTGTAAAAACAAAGAAGGGCAAGGGTAGTGTAAGCTGACGTTGGGGGGTACGAACGGTTAGGGACGAGCTTGCTCTGCTCGCTCTTCCGCGCCCCTCCTGCTGCATTGCCTTGTATTGCTGTGTACCTTTGTGCCCTTTCCGCTTTGCTGGTGGTGGTCTCCCCCCCCCCCACCCCAGGACCATTTTGGAGGTGGAACTGTGCAGCTGCACCCTGCTACACCTGTGCAGCACCCATGCTGCACTTTGTTGCACCTGTGCAGCTGAACAGTGCAGCACTTTGCTGCCGTATCCTTTTCGTTTGTTATAACTTTGCTGCACGTGTGCAGTACACTGCTGCCACAAACACTTTGCTGCACATTATCACATTACACTTATGGACCACAAGTTTTGTGGCCTTACACTTCTGCTGTGTAGCACTTTGCTGCAAACTCACCTTGCATCTTCGGACCACTTGTATTGAGTGGCATCAATGTCACGCAGTTGGACCACATAGGGTTGGCCCTGCTGGCAAATAAACGAACACACTTGTTGTGCATTTTCTTTATTATTGTGTGCTAGGGACTAGAAGATTGTAAGTTTATTATGCCCTGAAGAGCAGGAATGGCCTGTATGCCGGTCCGGGGGCTTTCCGGTTTGATATGTGCACACAGAAAATAGAAGATGCAAGACACCAGCAGCAAAAATGTGAATTGACTTTTGAAATGTGTATTTGTGCTTTGCTGTGCTTTCTCTCCCCTCCAATCTTCTTTCCAAAAAGGACAGGTCCTGGGTCATAGAACTGTAAATAAGGTTAGGTTTTGTGCCTGTATATAAAATGCTGCCCACCGGCTTTATGTTTAGTTGAGAAACAATTCCGCAATTCGGTTAATTGTGGGCGTGATTCTGTTAGTTAGCTACTCAACGCAGTCGGTGGGACATATTTAGTGTTGAAAAACTGTCGCACACACGGGTTAGAGTAAATGTTAGGGGGAACCACATGTGCATGTCACACGTAAGTAAAGGTTAGTCCCAGATCTTTCTCAAATCCGGTCGTTCCAGTTTTTGTAGGTTCAACTCGGGGATGAGTCTGACGAGGGAGAGGGGCAGTGTTGCAGTTTTGAGTTTGTACAGTGAGTTTAATAAAGGTTAAAATTTCCCCCTCAAAGTTAATCACACAAGCAACATGTAGCCTCGCGATCGTATAGTTATGTCTTAGTATTTGTGAGCTTTGTCGTTTTCCATTGTTAGTTCTGCATTGAGTAGAGTCAGGAGAATAGGCCCTACTTCTACCGACTTTCCAGCTACCATAGCCTCATGCACCTTTGCGCTAACTTTGGGTCATTTTGGGCGAATTAACACGAGGCAGGCTAGGAGGCTCGGGGCAGAGCGGCAGAAGCGCTGATGGTAAGCACGAGCCGCCAATCAGGGCTCAGAGGTGGTGGTGGCGGCAGCGTTGCGTCACAGGGCATGGTGAGAAGGTTCAAGGGGGTTCGAGAAGGTTTGGGGACGTAGCTATAAAACCCGCTGCAGCCCCCGAGAGGACTGAAGCGAAAGACATGCACTCGATAGGACTAGCGCGGGAACACTGATTCGCGAAGCACTCGCGAGAGAAGGACTCGTTGAAGAGAACTCGCGCACACTAACCAGCTTGGAGGGATCGAGGAAGAGGAGTTGTGAGCGTCCGAGAACTGTGTAAGATACGCGGGCGAATCCCGACGCGCATGAACCGAAAGACGCGCTTTTATAAGTGACGCTTGGTTGAGGTTGAGGCTGATCTCTATACAGTGCATTAAGTCGCGCGAGTGAGGAAAACGGCTGTGTAATCGCCAGCCACGCTGAGAGTCCCGCCCTTTGCCGTTCCCCCTCATTATCTGCTTTGTTCGGGAGACGTGCTACGAGGTCCCTGCCATTGCCTGCTGCCATCTTCGCGCGACGTGCTGGGACCGTGGAGAGCCGGACGGGGCCGTTCCTGAATGACCATGTCGACGCGCTGGCTGAACATCTCCCCATCTGCAATTCCCTTTGTGAGTGTGACGGGCCCGAGTCCGGGGAATAAGATAAGATTGATTAAGGCTGCTTTGTGTCTCTGAATCCCCAATCATTGTAAATACGTGTGGGAATAATTAAACCTGTGTTCTTCCTTTCTTCCATTCGATCGTTTCTGTGGTTTCTTCATTGGCTAAGCGTGGTACGAATAGGATCGCTCAAATCGAGTTCCACTAACTAAGACTGCACGGACCACGTGGTACTCAATCCGCTCGGCGTATTCAAACCACACGTGGCTCGTGCGAGGCTTGCTTCCTCGCTTCCGTGGCGATGCGGGGAATTAGGTACAAGTGAGAATTGGTCCCGAGACCCTACTCTGCGTTTGCCCAGAAGGGACGTGTCAAGCCTCGGTTCCACCAAGCCCAGAAACAACAAGGGGACTAATCCCCCCTTGGGAAGTAGAAGTCGGGCGGCGAAGAACCGTAACAATATACATAGTCACGTCAAAAAGTAAGTACACCCCATGTAAAGTTTTGACTTTTTCAACATATTTCAACTTACAGCTATTTGATCCTCATTTCAACAATATTGACAGATAAAGGTGATATAATATAACAAATATCATGAAACATTTACATTTTGTATTCCATTGTATCATTTAAATCAACATAAATGCAAATTTCGCATGTGGAAAAAGTAAGTACACCCCGACATTTATCACCACTTCAAATACCTAAAATTAGAATCAGGTGCACCAGCTCAGGTGCAAATGATTAGAACATCGTTAGAGAGGATCTTGGAGGAACCTGTCTAATTTAAACCTCAAACAATTAGTTTGGTTTACTCTTTGTTGTTGAAGTGTGCGGCGTCACCATGCCTAGATCAAAAGAGCTCTCTGAGGCCTTCAGAAAGAAGGTTATAGATGCCTATAAGTCTGGGAAAGGATTTTAAAAGATCTCCAAGCAATTTGAAATCAATCATTCGACTGTCCGAATGATCATCTACAAGTGGAGAAGATTCCGAACAACTGCCAACTTGTTCAGGCCAGGCGTCCCCAGCAAGTTCAGCCCGAGAGCAGACAGCAAGATGCTGAAAGAAGTCTCTAAGAACCCCAGAATGTCATCAAGGGACCTACAGGTAGCTCTTACCACTGTTGATGTCAAAGTGCACGAGTCTACCATTAGAAAGAAGCTGCACAAATTTGATCTACGTGGGAGGTGTGCCAGGAGGAAACCTTTGCTGCCCAGAAAGAACATCAGGGCATGACTAAAGTTTGCCAATGAACACCCAGGCAAAGACCAGCACACTTCTGGAACAATGTGCTCTGGACAGATGAGTCAAAGGTAGAGCTATTTGGCCACAGTACCAGAAGACATGTTTGGTGAAAACCAAGGACAGCATTTGACCACAAGAACCTGATACCAACTGTAAAGCATGGTTGTGGAAATATTATGGTTTGGGGCAGCTTTGCTGCATCAGGGTTCTGGAATGGCCAAGGAATGGCTGAAAAGAAATAAATGGAGGGTTCTGGAATGGCCAAGTCAAAGCCCGGATCTAAATCCCATCGAGATGTTGTGGGGGGATTTGAAACGAGCTGTGCATGCAAGAAACCCCTCAAACATCACACAGCTGAAATAATTCTGCATGGAGGAGTGGGCAAAAATTTCTCCCAGTCGATGTCAGAGACTGGTAGACAGTTATAAGAAACGCCTACTTGAGGTTGTTTCTGCCAAAGGGGGCAATACCACCTATTAGAGCAAAGGGTGCACTTACTTTTCCACATGCGAAATTTGCATTTATGTTTATTTAAATTATACAATGGACTACAAAGTGTAAATGTTTCATGATA
Source organism: Myxine glutinosa (assembly GCF_964187855.1). Lineage (NCBI taxonomy): Eukaryota > Metazoa > Chordata > Myxini > Myxiniformes > Myxinidae > Myxine > Myxine glutinosa. Next base: position 56,025,775 of record NC_136264.1, on the reverse strand, counting down.
TTTGTTGTATTATATCACCTTTATCTATCAATATTGTTGAAATGAAGATCAAATAGCTGGATGTTGAAATATGTTGAAAAAGTCAAAACTTCACATGGGGTGTACTTACTTTTTCACGTGACTGTATATATATACATATGTATATATATACATATGTGTATATATATATATATATATATATGTATATGTATGTATATATATATATGTATATGTATGTATATATATATATATATATATGTATATGTATGTATATATATATATATATATGTATATGTATGTATATATATATATATATATATGTATATGTATGTATATGTATGTATATATATATATATATATATGTATATGTATGTATATATATATATATATATGTATATGTATGTATATGTATGTATATATATATATTGTAACGATTTTGAGAAGTGTAACGGGTTTTGAGGAGTGTAACAATTTTGGAGGAAGGGTAACGGATGTGAAGAGTATGGTTTTGGTATGGTAACATCCTGGTAATGTGAATAATGGTCGCAGCCGTCCTCCTAATTAATTTCATAGAACATACACGCAGGTCACGATATATCTTTTAAATAGTGTATTTCCTTATTCCATGTAGGCTAAGTATGTGTTTTCCACTAGATTGACTTTGCATTGTATCAAACAAAATAAGCGTAGGCCCTTCCAATTTCCCCAAAAACCTCCCTTCCATTTGCCTTCCGCATTTTGGTCGGTTTTTCTCTTCAACCACCATTGGCCATGAAACAGGGTCGGAGAAGAAAGGCGTGTCTCCACCTCGTCAGAAGAGGGCAGGAGTGAACCGGCCCTAACAGCCAATCAACACCGCGGTGAGTGACCCGGTAGGCGTGCCCTCGGAGCCGGCGGCTTAATTCCGCCGGAGGTGATAAAAGCGAATGTAAGGAACTGCTTTACGGAGAGGCCTTGAGAGATACGCTGGGGGATGACCTGGAAGAGGAGCGCAATCCACCGCAAGCCCTACCTGCCTGAAATATCCCCTGTCGTTGGAGAGACGCGCTGAACGGAGGGAGACGGCTCCACCCCAGGAAGAGGAGCAGGTGTGCCGAGCCAGCGCGTGACGGCCGCGGATACGCGACGGAGGTTTTCTCGCCAAAACCGCGAGGGGTTGAAAGCTGCTGCCTCCGACCTTGCCTTCCTCTCAAGCAATCAACCTCGAGCCATTACCTGCCTGCAATATCCACCGTGTGAGTGTGAACGTCCTGTCCTACTCGTTTGTCTTGGGGATTAAGTAAATGAAATAGAATAAGTTAACAATGCACTGTGTGACTGCTCTTTTCCATCTATTGCTGTAAATAATATTGGTCGCTCTAAAATATTGCTTGTGTGTGTATAATAAATCTGTTCTTCCTCCAAACTCTGTCTTTCTTCTCTCTTCTTCTCTTTCGGTCGCTTTAGAGGTTTCCCAATTGAATATCTGTAGCGCGATTAGTCAACGTTCGGGTGGAATCGGGTTCTAATCGGGGAGTAACTGTTCGGACGCGGTTAAATACACCACCGCTCGGTAAAATAACATCCAAAAACCGTGTCCGTAACAATTGGTGTCGGGGAGTGAGATCGACCCGGAGCGCGCTGCACGCGCTCAAAATTATAAAGCGGACGAAATTGTGTTGTTTTATAAAACCCGAATTTTTAGATCGCGCCATGGACAATCAAGGCGATCGGATGTCGGTGGGGGAGATAGACGGGTTAGGGGTAACCCAGGAACCAGGGGAAATGTATGTGGAAGAAAGGGAGGAGGAAAATGGCAATGTGGTTGCGGGAATTTCAGGTGCACAAAATGGCGCTCTAGCGCACGTGATTACAGCGGCGCCACATTTAGCCACGCCCATGGTCGCGGTAGTCGAACCGGAGATGCCAATGGATTTGAACCTTTTTTTTATACAAATGAAGGCCCTTATGGCCCAGAATAGTGAGCGATTGGAGGGCCGGATGGATGCTCAGAGTGAGCAATTGGGGGTAATGGGGAACCAAATGGGGGTAATGGGAAACGAAATGGGGGTAATGAGGGACGAAGCGAGGGGTACCGGTGAGGGATTAGAAAAGAAATTTGAGGGATTAGACAAGAAATTTGAGGGGTTAGACAATGGGATAGAAGGGGTGAAACATGGGTTAACGGGGGTGGAAAACAGAATGGCTGCCCAGGAGAATCAGTTAGAGGGGGTGAAAAATGGGTTAATGGGGTTAGAAAATAGGATGGAGGACAAATTGCGGGAAATAGGGGAACAATCCGCCCGGGAAATCGAACAGATGGGGAACCAGATGGAGGAAATACGACGAGGGGTGAGTGAGGAGGTCTCGGGGCTGCGCGAGGAGGTAAAGCGAGGCGAAAAGCGTATAGAGAAAGAAGTGAGAAATAATACGGCTAAGTTACAAGGGGGAATAGAAGATCTGACGGAGGAGGTGGAGCAGCTGACAGAGGGACAAACTAAGTTAGTGGAGCAGGTTCAAAAGAACACTGCGGTACTAGGAGGGTTAAAGGCGACACAAAAAGAAATTAAAAACGAATTAATAGCGACGCAGAGGCAATGTCAGATGGTACGGGAGGAACTGACAATGAGGGTGGAAGAGGTGACAGAAGCAATGGAGACGAAGGACCGGGAGGTAAGGACGCACGTAGAAACGGTCACGGTAGCCTTAGAGGACGAACTTGAGGAGACGCACCGAGAAATAAAAGAGGTTAAACAAAAATTAGAGGAAGTGGGAGAAGAGGTGAGTGAAATTAAGAAGGGACGGACAGAAACTAAGAGGGAGATAAAGGAGGAAGTCATGGAATATGTACAAGGTCTGTGTTCAAATCATAATGTGATGCTCACTAACCAAATAAAGAGTTTGCAGGTGGCAAAGGAGGTGCGGAGACGAAGTACGGAGGTGAGTGGCAATGTATATGATGTGAGGAAAGCTTCAGTCGGCTTGGGGATTGGTTTGGATCCGGGTGTTCGTGAAAGGCCGTTGGTGAAGTGTGTGACAGGTCAGGTGTGCGAAAAAAGAGGTGTGCGAGAATGTCCGACCATGGGGTGTGTGAGGAAAAAGTGCACGCCGAGGAGTGAGTGTGCCGTCAGGAGTGAGCCGGTCGGAGCGCGTGTGCGAGGGGGTACATGGAAGCGCGGTGTGGTGAGTGTTACGGAGGAAGTAACGAAAGAGTGTACACCTGTGGTGAGTGTTACGGAGGAAGTAACGAGAGAGTGTACACTTGTGGTGAGTGTTACAGAGGATGTAACGAGGAAGTGTACGCCTGTGGTGAGTGTTACAGAGGATGTAACGGGAGGGTGTGCGCGAGAAAGGTGTGTAACGGACGGGTGCATGAGGAAAGAGTGTGCCGTCGAAAGTAAGGGTGAGTGCGCTGTCAAGAATGGAGGTGAGAGTATTGAGAGTGACAAGGAGAGTGAGTTGGTTGTGACAGGGGAGCGAGGATGTACACCTGGGATGGAAGGATGCACACCTGGAATGGTAGAGCGTGAGTGGGAATGCACGCTGGAGTTGGTGGTGAGGCACGTGGTTGGGTGTGCGAATGAGGGCACACCTGTGATTGTCACAGAGGAGGTGACCGAGGAGGGGGCGCGAAGCGGTGTATTGGTGAGGTGTGCGAGCAACGAATGTGTGCCAAAGTGTTCGGTGGTCAGGTGTGTGACCAAGGCTGTGAGTGGAATGGGTGTACCGAGGTGTGTCAGGAAAGGTACGAGGAGAATGGGAACAGCTGCATGTATGAGCAAGAAAGGGGTAGCGTATGCTTGTAGGAATCCAGGTGAAGCGTCGACGATAACTGGGTTAAAGGTTAGAACGACTTATAGCCGACTCGGGCCCTCGGTGCGCGTCGGGCAGCTTCGCGTGCCGCGAGGACCAGCGGGGATCCGAACCACGGCGGTTTCGAAAGAACCGCCGTGCGCGATCCACGCTGGGCCTCGCTTTGAACGGCCGCGGCCGGGCTCCACTAGGCGGAGCGGGCGGCTGGATAGGAAGGGTCGCTATGGCGACCACGTTTTGTTGAGACGTGCCGGCAGGTCGAGATCGGGACATTGGATGGCTCCACGCCGAGGTGATGCGTGGGATCTCGGCCCGGGTAAGCCCCCGCCCCGGCCCCGAATGCGGGACGCATCCAGCCGCCAGCACAAAAGAATCCGCGTTCAGTGCTCGGCTGTACGAAGCCGGGCTGTAGATGTGAATTGGCGCACCGAGAGGATGTAATAAGTAGACGGGTGATGGTGATAGTGATAGTGATTTAAAACGAAATTTAGAAAAGTGAATAGAATTGGCAGTAAATGGAAAATTTTTGAATTGTTGGATTTGGACGAGCGAAATTGGTAGTGAGAGACCCCCGATGTGGTGGGATGGCAAATCCACCATCCCTCACAGGTGGGGGCAAATGCGCAATAGTTTATGGGGTGGCTATGACAACCGAGCCAGGGAGGGCTTGGATAATTGTAGGGATCTAGCGAAGATGACATTAGGTAACGTTAAGGTTAGTTAGTGACTGATACCTGTAGTGGGGACACAGGTAGATTAGTGTGGATTATAATGACGTGGGAGCGCAATAGTTTAAAGGGACGACTGGGAAGCGCAAGTTTCAGAGGGGAGTAGTTAGCTGAGATGATGCCGTGTGTGTGAGGATTGAACGGGTGAGAATGGAACAGGTGTGATTGCACAGGTGTGCAACTGAACAGGTGTGTGGAGCAGTGTATGAGGGAGTAGTGGTGATTGCGTGTTGTGTTGACCAAATGGTCCAGGAAGAAAGGAGGGTGCAGGTGGCACCAGGTATGATTGCACAGGTGTGCAACGACAGGTGAATGAAAGACAGGTGTATGGAATAAATGGTATGGAGTATTGGAATGGATGGTCGTGGAGTGAGTATGGTGGAAATTGTGGAGTGGAGTGGATGGTGCGAAGGTGTGAATGGGGGAAGAGTGGACCCCCATCACGGATACCCGGGGCGGGTAGTGTAAGTGTTAGGTAGAGGGTATAGGTAAATTGTGGTTGGATATTGGCATCTGTGGTGCGAGTGGAAGAATGGTCTTTGGATGGGTGCATTAGTGTTGTGGAAATGGCTGGGCGTGTAGCCTGTTAGTGTGTGTAGTTGGTTTGGGCACTCCACCACTGTGAGGATGTCGGCCAGGTGAGGCCGCAGGTGGGCTCTGGGAGCCAGTAGTAGTTGTTGTGAATGGGGCCCGAGGATCCGGAGGACGGACCCGGGTAGCCCAGTGCCAGAGGGCACCATGGGGTGACAGAGCCAGGAGAGGGGCTGTCCCCAGGTAGTTAGGTTAGGGTGAGGAGCTAGGTAAGCTCGGGTGGCAACTACAGTGGTGGAGGTGTGCAGGTGGGTAGACCTGTTGGGAGAGGTACACGTCGCAGCCCAGAAATTGTGCTAGAGCACCGGGAGATGAATCGGGGGAGTGAGACCCCAAATTGAGAAGCACCACAGTTAGTCAATGGGAATTGGTTATTAGAACCACATAGAGTAAGATTGCCAATGGATTGGCAGGGAAAGACCCCGGGTAGTGTAAAGTGTGTTAAAATCATTTAGAGGATAGTTAGGATGAAGGATCTCCTCACACCATCTGCATCCACTCACCTGAGGTGACAGGTACTCCACACCATGCCATGTTTGATTATTTTTTACTGTGCAAATGTTTGGGTTGTGAGACGCATCATGACGTGGGTGTGACATTGTGCGTAATTCCATCTCTCCCTCCTTTTGAGGATTGATGATGAATTGATGATGGCAAATTTTGAAGTAGAGGGATTGTGGTGACGAATTTGGTATAAGGGAAACATGGGGAAGACGTGACAGTAGTGACGAATTTGTAAATGGGTAGATTTTGTAAATATGGGGTAAGAGCAAGGGTAGTGTAGGTGACAGGGGGGTGACGTACGGTAGGGACGAGCTTTCTCACTTCGCCCTCCGTACGCATTTCACCTTGCATTGCCTTGTTTGACGTGTACCCTTGTGACCTTACCCCTCGCTCAATTGTCTTTCTTTTGTCTCCCACATGACCTGTGCGCCATTGGGTGCCGAGGGGAGCGTGCGTGAGGTGGCCATTGTGCGCCCGAGATTCCCAGAACCAGCACGCATTGCGTTGATGTACCACTTTATGGACCGCTGTTCTGCGGCCAAGTACCACTTGATGGACCCCAGGTTCTGGGGCAGGGCACCTCTGTTGGAAACCGGCCATAGTGGCCAGGGAATCTTGCTTGCGGACCTCGGTAAGGTGGCACCTATGCCAAACAGGTGGACCACCCTTAGTTGGCCCCTGAGGCCCTAAATAAAAATGGACACAAGTTGTGCCTTTTATTATGTCCAAATAGGCCGCATGAAGCCAGAAGACGTCGGGAAGAACATCGGCCCAGCAGACAAGGAGAAGACCACCACCAGTTGTTTTGTTGTGTTTATTATGAACCATGGTGACTGCGCACCGAGTGGTGCTTTGTGGTGCTTGTGGTGCTTTTGGGTGCTTTTGGGTGCTTTGGTGGTATTGGTACTGGTGCATCGATGCAATGCGTGCTGTCTCCTCCCTCCCAACAGGAATTTCTTTCTCTTGTTCCCTAAAAAGAAAAGAAAAAAACACACAGGTCCTGGGTTGCGTTGTAAATAAGAAATCACGTCATTGTAAATAATGCTCCCCACCGTAAATGTATAGTTTCAGAATAATTCCGTAATTCGGTTAGCTGTGGGCTTGAGTCTGTTAGACAGGATGCAATGCAATAGGGGGACATACTTATTTGTGTTTTAAAATTGTCACACTCAGGGTCAGGTTAATTGTAGAGGGAATTACACCTACATGTCACACTCAGTTAAGTCTAGTAGGCCCGAGGACGTGCCTGAAGAAAGGAGGGTGCAGTGTAACGATTTTGAGAAGTGTAACGGGTTTTGAGGAGTGTAACAATTTTGGAGGAAGGGTAACGGATGTGAAGAGTATGGTTTTGGTATGGTAACATCCTGGTAATGTAAATAATGGTCGCAGCCGTCCTCCTAATTAATTTCATAGAACATACACGCAGGTCACGATATATCTTTTAAATAGTGTATTTCCTTATTCCATGTAGGCTAAGTATGTGTTTTCCACTAGATTGACTTTGCATTGTATCAAACAAAATAAGCGTAGGCCCTTCCAATTTCCCCAAAAACCTCCCTTCCATTTGCCTTCCGCATTTTGGTCGGTTTTTCTCTTCAACCACCATTGGCCATGAAACAGGGTCGGAGAAGAAAGGCGTGTCTCCACCTCGTCAGAAGAGGGCAGGAGTGAACCGGCCCTAACAGCCAATCAACACCGCGGTGAGTGACCCGGTAGGCGTGCCCTCGGAGCCGGCGGCTTAATTCCGCCGGAGGTGATAAAAGCGAATGTAAGGAACTGCTTTACGGAGAGGCCTTGAGAGATACGCTGGGGGATGACCTGGAAGAGGAGCGCAATCCACCGCAAGCCCTACCTGCCTGCAATATCCCCTGTCGTTGGAGAGACGCGCTGAACGGAGGGAGACGGCTCCACCCCAGGAAGAGGAGCAGGTGTGCCGAGCCAGCGCGTGACGGCCGCGGATACGCGACGGAGGTTTTCCCGCCAAAACCGCGAGGGGTTGAAAGCTGCTGCCTCCGACCTTGCCTTCCTCTCAAGCAATCAACCTCGAGCCATTACCTGCCTGCAATATCCACCGTGTGAGTGTGAACGTCCTGTCCTACTCGTTTGTCTTGGGGATTAAGTAAATGAAATAGAATAAGTTAACAATGCACTGTGTGACTGCTCTTTTCCATCTATTGCTGTAAATAATATTGGTCGCTCTAAAATATTGCTTGTGTGTGTATAATAAATCTGTTCTTCCTCCAAACTCTGTCTTTCTTCTCTCTTCTTCTCTTTCGGTCGCTTTAGAGGTTTCCCAATTGAATATCTGTAGCGCGATTAGTCAACGTTCGGGTGGAATCGGGTTCTAATCGGGGAGTAACTGTTCGGACGCGGTTAAATACACC